>NC_073302.1:297397708-297510208 GCF_027595985.1 Sorex araneus | reverse complement strand
GGTGCACAAACAGACATCCCCTGCTTTTAAATACTCACCATATACCATTTTCACTTTTTACCACTTTTTTAATACCAATACTACATTAGCACCGATTTTTGTTATCCTCAAGAAATCCAAAGAAGATCTTCTTTAATTACAAAAGGCTTTAAAAAAAGAAAATACCTTTCATCATTTGGGCAGAGAAAATGGCCTTTCCAAAGCCCTGTTGCCAGCAACGGCGGCATACAGGTTATGTACTGATAAATAAACCTCATTCCTGCTTCTTCTGTGGGTTAGTGTTATTTGAGGTTTTATGTGTTTGGAGCCACCTTGGGAAGATTGCTTTCTTAAGTCGTGAAAATAAGTGTCAGAAGAATTCCCGTACTGATAAGTGCTCAATAGCAATCTCCACTCCCTTCTCCGAACTTCGCTAATGGGGAGGAGGGTTAAATCAGATGCGTACACGGAGAAGCTTTTGATTGTTCCTTAACATCCCCCCTCTCTTTCCTCCAAGTGTTTTAAAAGTTGTTTAATTCTGCTCACTCTAACAGCTGTTCCTCTACTGATCTTATTCTGAAACAAACAGAGTCACAGGATCTGACAGGAAAAAGGACTCAGTCGTGACTGCCCTTGAGCGTCTGGTAAAATACCACTCAGTGATTGGCGATGCTGGTCAAAATGTCAAAATCCAGCTGGCCTACATGTTACTGTCCATCTCATTTCAGTTTCTTCACCGAAAGACAAGAAGCTCGCTCGAGTAATCATGAGCATTTACGTCTCTTCCCAGTAAGGGAAAAGTGAATGGTAGCAGGAGCGACAGTACCGCAGGGAGGCTCTTGTCTTACGTGTGGCGCCCTGAACTTGATCCCAGGCATCTCTTACGGGCCTGAGGCACGGCCAGGAGCATTTCCTGAGTGCAGAGCCAGGAGTAACCCCTGACAGTCCAGTCGCTGGGTATGGCTCCCCTAACACCCAAAATAAACCAAAAAAAATTAATGTTGATACTTAATAGTCCTCCTTTCTCCCTCCTGGGCTTTATGTACACAGGTCAAATCAAATGAGTTTTCTAAAAGTATTTTCAGGTCATTAATGAGCTAGCTGGAAGAAATGATGTTCACTTTTCTCTTTATATGTTTTTTTTTTTTCTTTTTGCGTCTCTGGCCTGTTCATCTTACAGGGAAACTATTCTGTCTCCCCTGTAAGTACCATGTTAGCGGTCACTCTTTTGGCACGTGCTCTTTCTCAGACATCAACTGTGCAAAGCAACCCTGGTCCCATTTCAACTACAAATGGGAGTTTGAGTGTTGGCACATTCTTTTCCTCTATCAACATTAGGACCAACTATCAATGATAGTTTTTCTTCATTGGCTTTTTTTCCTCTTAATTTTTATTAGGATGTGATTTACAGAATTGTCCTATTACTAGAGTTATTTCCGGACCACAGTGCTCCAACACCAATATCACCACCTTCATTGGACGTTTAACGTGGTGTGATGCATGGATTGAGTTTCGAGTATTGAGCCACTCATCCATTGGCCAGATAAACTACACCTGCTTGTGTTGTTATTTATTTATTAATATATTGTTGTATCTGAGTTACTAGTCATTTACTCCTAATTCAAGAAGTATGCTGAGTTGTCATTCTTGCACTGCTTTTGCTTGTTTTCACTAGTAGGGTAATATTGACCTACTAGATTCCCCCCTGTCCCATCAGCTTTGGTTATAGTTTAATCTCCTTCTATGAAATACCTATGTATTTTTGTGGCATATTGGTATAAATTTCTTTTTTTTGGGGGGGGTTTTTGGGTCATACCCGGTGATGCACAGGGGTTACTCCTGGCTCATGCACTCAGGAATTACTCCTGGCGGGGCTCGGGGAACCATATGGGATGCTGGGAATCGAACCCAGGTCGGCCGCGTGCAAGGCAAACGCCCTATCCGCTGTGCTGTTGCTCCAGCCCCAATATTGGTATAAATTTCTGTGAGGCATATAATTAGAATACATAACTAGTTCATAGAATTGTCTTTCTATGATGATGATGATGATGATGATGATGATGAACTAGTTCATAGAATTGTCTTTGCCATAGTAAAAACAAGAAAGTACATGAAGAACAAAGAAAGACCTAACTTGATATCAAAGAGCACAAAACTATACATTTAAACTTTAGAAGCAGTGAAAATCTTTTTTCACTTTTTATTTTTTTATTTTATTGAATCATCGTGACAAAAATTACAAAGGTTTTAGGTTTAAGTCTCAGTCATATAATGATCAAACCCCCATCCCTTCACCAGTGCACCTGTTCCCCCACCAAGAACCCCAATATACCCCCTCCCACCCTGCAACTACCCCCCACACCTGAGTGGCCAATGATCTTCACTTTATTCTCTCTATACTTTGGATACACTCAATATTTCAACAGAGAACTGACTATTATTTGGAATTTTCCCCCAACAATCAAACCTGCTGAAAAGGAATCATTTGATAGTTTGTTTTCCATTGCTGAGAATGAAGATTATAGGAGCAACAGCAGCCTCGCGGTTTTGGATTTCTATTGTTTTAGCTCAGTTTACAGTCTAGATGCATTTCTATAAGTCTCTGGGTGCCAAAATGGGTTAGTGGCCCTCCCGGATCATAGTCTTTAAGGAGCAGAGGGGCCGTGTCATGCGCGGCTGCTCCGGATCTCATCTGGGCGGAGGGTGAAGCAGTGAAAATCTTTTATGGAACTAGAAGTCAGTGGAGAAAGGAGGGTGACTGAGGTATTCGTGAGCTGGTGTGGTGGTGTGCACACATGACTTCGCTTTGTACAAATTCACTGGGCTGTACACTTTTGATTTGTGTGCTTCTCATTAGGGTTACTCAACTTTAATCTACAAGATTATCTCTGAAAGTCAGCAGCAATCTAGACTAACCATGTTAAGAAACTTTCTAAGTTTACACACTTGCAAAATAGAAAACACAGTGGTACCAACTCATTGTTCTGTTCTGATGATTAATTAGGAAAATGTTGTTACGTGCTAAACCCAGTGGCTGGCAAGAGAGATTCGAGATTGCTATTTTTATGAGGCAGGGCTTGACGGTTTCTAATTAGGAGCAAATCACTGAAACCCTCTTCTCAGTACATGCTGCCGTCACGAGAATCGTGGATTAGGTGTCAGACAATCTGGCCTCAGGAACAACAACTCCACTTTGGTGGAACTGATGAAAACTACCTTCCGCAGTCAGGAGTTTCTCAGAGAGTTTGGAGAAAAGGCCGTCTACGGTGAAAGTTTGGGAGCTATTTCCTGTACCCAGTCTGTCTGAGCTCTCTAGGACAGCTGGCAAAGAGAGGAGGCGTGAGTAGCAGATGCACAACCCCCTGTTCTGAGGGCCGGAGGCCCGTGACCCAAGTGTCCATCTGTCTGAAGGGGCGGTTCCTGCGGAGGGCTGTCGAGAAGGGTGTGTTCCAGACCCTTCTCCTTGGCAGGCATCTGCTCATACTCATACCCATAAGGTGCTCCCCTTGGAGGAGCGTCCCTGACCTCACTTCTTTCTTTAATAGAGGGGGACTTATGAAAACATATTTTGCGGCAGCCAATGGCTACTCCTGGCTCTCTGCTTGGGGTTACTCCTGGCAAGTGCTCAGGGACTAAACTGGGGTTAGCCATCGCAAGGCCTTATCTCTTCTACCATCTCTCTGGCCCCCATTTTTCCCTTCTTAAGGATTTCGGTCCTATTGGATTGGACCCATTCTGACTCCTCCTCTTAACTCGTTCCATTTACATTCACTCCATTTCCCAAACAGGTCTCGGTGGGAGGTGCTGAGAGTTGGGCCATCCATCTGTGGATGTGGAAGTGGGAATTAAACTCAACCTCCAAAGCCCCCAGTTTTCCCATGTAGAAACTCACCCAGTGAGTTAGAGAGTGTCTAGAGATGCTGAATCATCTCAGCGTGTGGCAGATACCGTTAGACACCCAACCACCATCAACTCTACGTTCTCCTCTTGAAAGAAAACTCACTAATCTAGGAGGCTGAGGGCTGACGCACCATACCCACTTCTGTCGGGGAACCCAGGACTCTGCTCCCCCCTGGAGCCTTAGTGGGGCTCTTCAGAGTCCTATTTTCACAGTTGCTTTTCTTTCTACCAGTCCTGTGAAGGTTGGGCTCGCAGTTACCTTCTGCTTCTCATCCTCTCCTCCCGAGGCCTAGAAGTGGACTGAGGGCTCAAGCTTTGTAAGATGGTCAGCGTTGCCCTACTCTGGGTGTGAAGGGGCAAGAAAAGTCACCGTTGGCTAACAGGTCACCAACGAGTTTCTGAGCCAAGAGCCCCAAACAACTTCCTGCCCATGTCTGCTGACCAGGATTACTTTCGACTCTCTCCTAGGGCTGGTGTCTATCCAGAGACTGATTTCTCTGGGAGCCATCTGGTCCTAATAATTTCTCTGACAAAGACATCCAAATGAACGAGTTACTTAAAATAACGGTGGCAGATGGATCTAGAATCACTGCCATGAGTCGGTACTTGGTAGGTGCCTATTTACCCTATCTTTTTTTTTTAGTTACATGATAAATCATTTTCTGGGATATCTGCAGCCTTATTTATGAAACACGGAGAAAATTTCTCATCTAATTTATTCTGATGTTAATGGGAGTAGACCTTCCATTCTTCCCATGAAAATTCAGCAGTTCCCTCTGAGGATTCCTTAACGGAGGGATTGGTGATGTTGTCATGGGCCCTTTTCCCCAGTGGAACGCCACAGAACGCATGGGGACTTCAACTGGTGCTACTCACCTTTGTTGGGCCACACACACTTGGTAATACAGCCTTGCTAGTAATACCATATTGAAGAATACTGATGGGGATGATATCATGCAACAAAGCGTATGGAGCTCCTCCAGACAGAGAAATGGCCTGCCCTCATGGAAGTGACTTCCCAGAGGTGGGGAGGGCAGAAATGGGTCAAGAAATTGAACAATGGCTTAATGATGAGTGAGAGAAAGAAGAAATTATTGACTTATTACATAATTAGATAACAAGTCATTTTATAGTAGCATATTCCTGAGGACTCTTGGGAAAGGCCATTGGGTCTCTACAGACCCTCATTCCCCTCCCTGGCCCAGACTGCTCTCCTACCAGTGCAGAGAGATTGAAAAGCCAGTGGAGAAGTAATTCTGGGAAATTTGGAATGTGCCATGAACAGTCAGAACTCAGACTTTTTTATCCCCAAGAAAGGATCAATATATTCTTTTAAAAAAATTGTTAGAGAATCACTGTGATGTACAGTTACAAACTTATAAACTTTTGTGTTTGCATTTCAGTCAGTGATCATTTACCCATCCCTCCACCAGTGCCCATTCTCCTCCACCAATGATCCCAGTATCCCTCTCATCACCCCCACCCCATCCCCCACCACCCCATCCTGCCTCTTCGGCAGGGCATTCCCCTTTGTTCTCTCTCCTTTTGGGTGTTGTAGTTTGCAATAGAGGTATTGAGTGGCCTTCATGTTCGGTCTATAGTCTACTTTCAGCTCACATCTTCCAACCCGAATGGGTCCTCCCAACATCCTCTACTTGGTGTTCCCTTCTCTATCTGAGCTGCCTTTTCCCCCAGCATGTGAGGCCAGTTTCCAAGCTGTGGGGCAGACCTCCTGGTCCTTATCTCTACTACTCTTGGGTGTTAGTCTCCACTCTGTTAAAGATCAATATATTCTTGAAGAAATCCCCCCCAAACTAATATTTTCTGAATGTAGGTGAACCCCAAATGTTGAAAATGCAAGTGTATCTGGATCAACTTTTTCTAAACTGCATTTTCCTCTAAATTTCTATGAACTTTTTCGATGAAGACACAGGTTAAAAAATACTTTTTTTTTTTTTACTTGCAAAGAGTTAGTCTTTTTATTTTTTTCTTGCTGAAGGGTGAGAATTGATATGTGCATGATTCAGGTGATGGGATTAGAGAATTTAATGAATTACACAAGTATTCTATTAAGGAAGAGAGATCGTTCTCATAAACCACAAATTAGTTTTTATGAATTTGGTCCAAAGAGCTTAAGTAAAACACAGCTAATATTTCACGAGTAATTTCAACCCTCCTTAATACTACAAATCTCTGGTGTGTAATATTTAGGTAATGATTATCATAAAATAGACATCTTTTGAGGGCAATTATGTCTTCTCAACACTGCTCGGTGAGGAGCTGGGAAGAGGTGTCATTACACTTGACAGTATATTCATCTCACCTAATATTCATGATGTTCTGATGGAAGCAGGGTTAGCGCTTCCTTGGAGCACTGAATACTGATTCTCTGCCGCCAAATCAGCTGAGACAAGAAAGGCAGTTGCACTCAGCCTGAGCAGAGGCTTGCAGTGTGCGTGTGTGCGTCTGTGCGTGTGTGTGCGTGTGTGTGTGCGCGCGTGTGTGTGTGTGTGTGCATGTGTGCGCGCGTGTGCATGCACGAGTGCGTGTGTGTGTTTGTGTGCTTGCGTCTGTGCACGTGTGCGCGAGTGTGTGTGCGTGTGTTTGTGTGTGTGCGTCTGTGCGTGTGTGTGCGAGTGTGTGTGCGTGTGTGTTTGTGTGTGTTTGTGTGTGTGCGTCTGTGCGTGTGTGTGCGAGTGTGTGTGCGTGTGTGTGTTTGTGTGTGTTTGTGTGCATGTGTGTGTTTGTGTGCATGTGTGCGTGTGTGTGTGTGTGTAGGGGGTGCTGGTGAAAGCACTGATCTGCAGAGTAAGTTCCCAGGGGGTGTATGGCCAGCAGGGGAGGGGAACAAGAGGAGCAGAGATGAAAAGGAAGCAGATATGTCAGCAGCGTGGAGGAAGTGACAAGCGCATTTGAAGATAAAGGTGAGGATTTGGGGTCTGTGTCTGAAAGGAGATTGGGATGGACTGCCAAGGCCCCGGGAGAGACGGCCGCGACTGTATCCCGTGCGCCTGTTTTCATCTCTGCTTGAGGCTGCATTTTCACACAGAGATGTGGTGCCTTGGTCTAGGGCCTGTTTTGAAGTTTCCGTGAGTATTTCAGAGTGTCTGCGTGAGCCTCCCACTGTGCTGGTGAGGGAAGGAAGGCCTGGCTCCTCACGCCCAGGACCGGGAGACCAGGAGTCAGGGCGTCAGACCCTACCCCACCCCCGCCCCAAGCTCCACATCTATTCCCGGTGAGACCCCGGGGTCTGAACCTCCCCTGGACGCTGGGGATCCGCCCCCTGCCCTGCACTCGGCCTCCCTCGGTTCCCAGGTCATAAGCCTGGAGAGTTTGCACACGGCTGTCCTGGGGGTCTCGCGGCCCTGGGAGCTCATCCTTCCTGCCCGGGAAGCCCGAGGCCAGGGAGTCCAACCAGGGAAATGTGGATGGAAGGAGATGCACGAGCTAGTTGCAGTCTCTTGGCGTGGATGTTTCCAGCCCAGAGAGGAAGGGGTGTAGAATCCGCAAGGCCAGATACTTGGTTTTCTCATCCCCTTAGGGCTGCAAGGGGCCTGGTGGTGCAGCTGTCGGGAAACAGCCCGGGTTCTCAGACAGGAGTAGGGTGGAGCGGCTCTCCCCTTGCCTGATAAGCTGCAGGAGCCCGAGGGAGCCTTCCACCTGCCAGAGGAGTGACCTGACTCAGTGCTCCTTGGGAACCGTCGAAGGAGTGAGCCTGGCGCTCCCCCGAGGCCAGGGGCTACCAATTAGTGCCCTCAGGAGCCTGCCGGCCGGGACTCCTGTGACCCAGGCGTGCCGCCTTAACTCAGAACAGTGTCAGATGAGAAGGGAGAAACGGGAGGTGAACTGCGGAGACATTCCTGACGCCGAAAGGCACCCAGAATTCCTCTCTTCCCTTCCTTCCTTCTGTTTCCCATTGAGACAAATCGAATCATTTCGTTAGTGGTTTCCCTGGAGTGACGTCACTGATCCTTGGAGGTCTGGACCCGGCTGGGCTGGAGAGCCCGAGGCCTGGCTGCTGAGGGGGAGGAGAGGAGGGGCCACCCCGCCGTGTGGACAGCCCACCTGTCCGTGTGCTCTTGGCGGGGGCGGGAGTCCCGAGTCCCTGCGGGTGTTCTGGGTGCGGGGGTTGGCTGGCATCTCCTGGGCGGGGAAGACAGGCGCCCAGAGGGGGCGGCGTGGACACCCCTCCCCCGGTCCAGCGTCCCAGCTCCATATTTCTGGGGGTTGTTTTTCAGGAACGGAAGCAGTGCTCACCACCCCTTGATTGCAGCCATGCAAACCCCGGGCCCGGATGTGGGGGCATGTACCCCCCCAGGATGGAAGGGAACCAGGCTGAGCCCCCGGGCACCCGGGGGGAGCTGACCGTTGTTACCACGTCCCTGGCGTCTGCCTAGACTCCGGCTGAGCACTGGGTGTGAGTTTGGGTCATAACATGGGTGCAGAATGGACAATCATGGGGACATGGTTGAACTGGCCCAAAGGGACTCCTCCCGCCTCTCACTGCGGCCTCGTCTATCCGGGGTGACGAGTGTGGCTGCTCGGTGTCACGGGTGACCCAGGGCCCAGTCCATCCCGGCTAGGAGCAAAGTGTCGGCCCCAGGCGAGGGTTCCACCGGGGCGGCTCCGCGCTCTGGGTCTGACCGTCCCGTACAGAAGTGTCCCTGCGCGGGGCACCTCCCTGGCCTCTCTGTGGCTGTGGGAGCCGCCGGGCCTGCCAGCCAGCCAGCCAGGTGCGCCCCCCAGCTGGCGGTCTCCCGGCTCTCATCATATAATAATCACTCCCAATCATTATTTTCCTGATTGGGCCCTGAGTTTCGAAACAAGCAACTATAAATATTATATATGAAAAGGAGCTTCCATCTAATTATTTTTTTGAAAATTTTTCTTGGAGTTTTGGGGTCGCCCCCAGTGGTTCTCGAGGCTCCCCCTCTGTCTGCTCAGGCGTCAGCTGGTCCTGGTGGCACTCAGGGGCCCAGGGATGGTGCCAGTGAGTGAACTGGGTTCGGCCGTGGGGGAGCAGGTGCCTTTGCCTCCTGCTGTCTCTCCCACCCAGAAATTCCCATTTTAAGTAAAGTTTTATTTATTTATTTATTTATTTTAGTTTATTTATTTCCCTTTCAGGGAAATAAATGATGTCAGGGGGAAAAAAATCACCCTTATCAAAGAAAAACAGCGCGTCTTGAGTTTGCGCTGTTCATTTCACTCTTCAAGGCTGTAGTTGGACTGGAGAGGTAGGACGGTGAGAAAGGCTCCTACCTCGTGAGGGTCACCTGGGGCCTGCCATTGCACGGCTTATGGTCCCCTGAGCACAGAGCCTGGAGTCAGCCCTGAGCACCCCTGGGCAGGCCTCAAAACAAACACAGCTGTGTGACCAGCGTTTTCACTGCCGGTCGGGCTAAGGTCTGCCTCTGTTTCTGGCCTACCTGTGCCCCGAGGTTAGCGCCAAGGGCCCTAAAACACCGGAGAACTTTGACTTCAGCGTTTCGCCCTGAGCCGTGTCTGAAATGAGCTCAAACAAGTCCAGCTTCCTCAGGAAGTTGGAGGCTTCCACGTGGGCTTGGTTCCGAGAGCCCCCAGGACCCACCTCTACCCACCCCCGGCTCCCCGGCTAAAAGGCAAGAGGCTGAAGGAACTGCAAGCCAACAGGCACGATGAGGCCTCCCCTCGGCTCCGACAGCCATTGCTACAGCTTCCAGGACAAAAGAATTTTCTGGAGGAACCATCTCCTCGCTGGCGTTGCTTGGCTCTGTCTTCTCACTTCACACAATGTCCACCTTTGGGGTCGCCTCCTGAGGCCTGGGACAGCAGGCCTGGGTCAAGGCCAGCTGCGCGGGGGAGGCAGAGGGAGGATTCTGTGGGCCCCTGAGAACCTTGGGGCTGGGTCCCGTGGCTGAGCGGAGCAGGGCTGCCTCCTGGCCCACCCAGGCCTCCCCCTCTGCCGCTGCCTGCTTCCAGTGCTGGGGGGTGGGGTGGGGGGGCCCGGCGTCAGGCCAGAGCTCCGGCTGCCGGTGGCTTTGCAGGAACCCGGAGCGTATTTGCTCTTCAAGGGAACTGTACCTGGGGCCTCCAGTGGAGCGCAGAGTTGCGGGTCCTGCCACTTTCCCAGCTCAGGGACCCTTTGGGTGGGGGCCGGGGCCCCGGCAGAACCCAGGGCTTCCCGTGAGAGCTCTCGGCAGGGGGCTGTGCAGACCTGCAAGGGTTCAGGTGCGACCCCTATCTGATTGGGCGGGCGGGCTAGAAGGGGTCAGGCCACGGCACAGAGCACAGGGGAGGTGCCACCTCTCTGTGCTGGGGGACTCTAGGACAGTTCCCCCTTCCCTAGGCCTCGGAGTTCCGAGCCCGGGTCCTCTCCTGCTGACGGCCGGAGAAGGGGCGCGTCAGGGCTCTCACCTGTCTCTCAGCAGCAGGGGCGGAGACGGTGCGGGGCGTTCAAGTGCCTGCGTGCGCGAGGGTTTCCCGGACGCCCTCGAATGCCCGGCACCGTGAGTGTGCCATCACGAGGCTCATGAAAAATGATGGGCCTCGTCCTCAACCCTTTCAAGCTCTTTTTATTTACACATGTCTCCCTCTGGCCCCGGGCCCAGCGTTGGTGCGCTGTCCCCGGGAGCCGCCCCGTCCACCTCCCCACAGTCCCCTCCACGCCGCTCCGCTGCCACAGGACCAAGGAGGATGATGGGCGTTACTTGTTTATGTTCGTTTGTTTGTTTGTTTGTTTTGCAGTGCTCAGGACTTTCTCCCGACGGTGTCCTCAGGGTGACCCCTTGGTGGCACTGGGGGCCCCATAAACGATGCCGGGGATCAGAGCCAGGTCAGACACATGCAGTGAAGTGCACTGCCCACTGCACTACCTATCCAGCCCGCTGGACTTCCTGCCCTCTCCTCCCCTCCCCTCCCCTCCCCTCCCTCCCTTCCCCTCCCTCCCTTCCCCTCCCTCCCCTCCCCTCCCCTCCCCTCCCCTCTCCTCCCCTCCCTCCTCTCCCCTCCCTCTCCTCCCCTCCCCTCCCCTCCCTCCTCTCCCCTCCCTCCCCTCCCCTTCCCTCCCCTCCCCTCCCCTCCCCTCCCCTCCTCTTCCCTCCCCTTTACCCTGGGCTCCACTCCGTATTGTGAATCTGCAGATTCTGACCGATGGATGGGGACACGCATTGTCCAGAGAGGTTTCCCTGGCTCGGGTTCCGGCCTCGTCTTCTCTCACGCCACTCGAATCCTGCAAACATGGGTTTTGTCAAACTGTCGTCCGACTTCCGCCTCTCCTGAGTGCCCGGCAGCTCCTGGCCACGCGCTGTGCATTTCCCCCAGACCCACCCTGTCCCTGGAGCAATCTGCACTTCAGGTTCTGCCCAGGTCTCCCCCGAGGGGCCGCTCCTTCCTCCTCGTGCCCGCGGTCTGAGGGCCTCAGCCTGGGTGCCCACCCGTCGCCCGGAAGGACGTTTCCCTGGCTTCCAAGTCGTGGCAGTCATTGATACAATGAATGCTATAAATATTCAAGCTGCTGCTTCTCGGTTCACTTTGGGAAAACGCTAGGCAGCAGACAGCACTCACACTTGGGGCACAAATGTGTGTCGTTTTGTAGAAAACGGTCTTCTCAGCTGATTTTTTTGTTTTCAGACTAGAGCACTGACTGGCCTGAATTTTTTGGGGAGTCATGTCCATGTTGTTACTGTTGTTGGCATATTTTCTCTCAATGGAACCGACATCTCCGAATGCAGCAGCTATGTGTACCTGGGTCGAGAACTCAGCATGAGGAACGACTTGGTGCCAGAACTGCGCAGGAGGAAGAGAGTGGTATGGAATGCCTTCAAGAGCGTCAAAGAGGTGGTTAAGAGAACGAAGGACCTCCGACTCTGGGCACATCTTTTTGATTCCACCGTTCTTCCTGCACTAATATATGCCTCAGAGACCTGGGCCCTACGCAAGCAGGATGAGAACGCTATTAGGGTATTTCAAAGAGGAATCGAAAGAGCTGTGCTGGGAATATCATGTCTCACTGAAGTGAGAGAAGGAATCCAGAGTTCTGACCTCCGTCGACGGTCAAAAATCAGGGATGCTGTCTCGTTTGCCAAGGCATCAAAAATCAGATGGGCCGGTCATGTCATGCGATTCAGAGACAGCTGCTGGACTAGAGCTGTTACTGACTGGATTCCACGGGACGTCAGAAGACCTCGTGGCCGCCCACCAACTAGATGGTCAGATTTCTTCGTCAAATCTCTGAATGAACGATTTGAGGCTCTTCCTGTTCCTGGAGGGAGCAGATATCATTGGGCTGCACTAGCACGTGACAGGGACAAATGGAGATGTTACTGGCGCCCGCTCGAGCAAATCGAAGATCAACGGGACGACGACAAGTGACACAAGTGATACATGTCCATGTAGTAACACTCTACGAGCCTTCTAGCTCTTGCCCGTCACCTGCTTTTTCCAAAGAGAGCTCGAAGAACACATTTTAACTCCCAAAAGGACGAGTTAATTCAAGGCAGCTACAGAGGGAGTAGCGTGGGTAGGTGCTTGCCTCGCACGGGCTCTGTCCTGGGGACTAAGTACAGGTCCTGAGCACTGTCAGGAGCGATCCCTGAGCTCGGAGCCCAGAGTAAGGCTTAGGCAGAGCCAGGCGTGCCCGCCCCACTTTCCCCAAAAAGAATTCATTTAAGATAGGGAAAATCAAAATGCAATTTTTTTCATATGTACTAATTTGGTAAGGACGTTAATACTACTTAGATTTATTAAAAGAAAATCTAAATTTTAGCACATTTTTAAAGAGCCTCCAGGGTTTCTTCTGAAGACTACCAACTCGCCTTCTCCCCGCGTCTCTTGCTCTGCATACTTATTTCAGGAAATGCCACAAGAGAACATTTTCCTCGTTATTTCTGTTTTATGTGATTGTCCAAATGAAACCCTATTAAGTTACAATTCAGTGGCTGGAACCGAGTCTAGACTTTTGGGCTCCAGCTTTGTATGTCGGTACTTAATCGATTAAGTTCTCTCACCCTCCAAAAAAATAGAAAAAAAGAAATCCAAGGTATCTGTGGATTATGTGGTAAAGAACCGTTCCAGATCAGAGCGAAGTTCTCCGGCCCTGATGTCATCGGAGGCGCAGAACCCCCAGGACGTCTGAGCGATGGGATCAGCTCTGGCCCGAGGCTCCTTCTAACGTTGAGCTCGTCCCGGTGCTCAGGGGCCAGCTCTCCCCATGAGTGATTTCTGCTCTGCCACAAGTCCCAGCGGGGCACAGACGCCAGGGCTGTGGTGGGGCCGAAGGTTCAGGGAGTCGCTCCTTTCTCCGAGGCCTTTGGGGTTTCTGCGAGAGCTCTTGGCTAGGAATGGATCACACACGTGGGGAAGAGAAGAGATCTAAGTTGCTGGTTTTGGTTTTTGTCTTTTATTTCATTTTAATTTTTTTTAAATTTTAATGAATCACTGAGAGGTACAGTGACAGACTTATAAACTTCCGTGATTAGGTTTCAGTCACACAATGATGGAGTACCCTCCCTCCACCAGTGCCCATTCTCCACCACCAGTGTTCCCAGTATCCCTCCCGCCAGCCCCACCCCTACTCACCCCCACCTCTGTGGCAGACACATTCCCTCTTCCTCTCTCTCTCCTTTTGGAGAACCTAAGTTTTTTTTTCTTAATGGAAACTTCAGGTCTAATGTATGTAAAGATGCGTATGTACATATATAAAATCTATCTTTGTGTGTTTTTTAGTCCAGTTACTTGGTCAACCCAGAAAAGAAATCAGTTTTAAGTCACCAGGTCTAACGGACTCAGTTAGGGGCCAGTTAACCGGAGAGTCCACAGAAAGACAGATGTGGAGCTGGGGCCCACCAAGTGTCAGCAGAGACACAGGGACCCCCAGGGCCTCGGGACCCCCAGGGCAGCCCCCAAGTCATGCATGCAGCCGCCCCAGAGCTGCAGAATTCCCTGGGGCTGTGGATTTTTGGGGCCACACCTGTGATGCTCAGGGCTCACTCCTGGAGCACTGGGGGACCCATGGGATGCTGGGGGTGGGCAAGCAAGACAAGTGCCCCCCTGCTGTGCTCTCTCTGGCCCCCCTGGGGGGGTTGGAATGAATCAATCCTGCATTGGACCGCCAGCTGGCATCTACCATCGGGTTCCTCGCAAGGCAGTGGGGAGAGGTCCGAGGGCGAGACGCCCCCCTCCTCACCGTGGAGCTGTGGGGTCCCCCGAGGGACTCCCGGACACAGCTCTGAGCCGGCTCTGACCCACACTGGCCGTCTGGATTGCTTTCCCGAGGCCCGAGAGCTCTCGGGGTCACTCCAGGGAGGCCAGCAGCCCAGCCTGGATCAATGCCAAGTGTAGGTGGCGATTCTCTCTCCGGAAAAGCCCCTTTTCACGGAGGTCCCAGGCAGCCCGCGGGGTGGGCCGAAGAGGTGGTCACTGCTCCCAGAGCCCACAAAGGGCAGCCGCCCAGGTGCCCGCTCCTTTGATGCTGCCCATTGTTCCCAAGGCCTACCAGCTGATTTCCATATGTATAGCGCCACGGAGAGCTTGGCGCACCTCGGGTATTTTTAGAAATCTGTCACCTCAGAAGGCAGCGGAGGGGGCAGGGAGGAGGGGGCAGGGGACTGTGGTGGCAGCACTGGGGCCTTCTCTGCCCCTTGAAGAATGTTAATTAAACGATGCCTCATCTTGCGTCTTTAATTGCTGCCCCCCTGGTGTCCCCCTCGCCTTGAAACCAGCTGCTTTTGGGGACAACCTGTGTTCCCCGGCGTGACCTCTCTGACGCTTCCTGATTTCTGCGTCCCCGGGAGGCAGTTCTCTGCCCTCTCCCTCCATGTGTGACGCCCTGGGGGTGCCACTCTCCTTCCTGGGCCCCCGGACTGTCCCCGAGCACGCGTCTGTGGTTGCCAGACAGACCGCGGCCCCGTCTCCTTAGATCCCCCGTGATTAGGCTTTGCTGGGAGGTGCCCGTGGGCTCCGGGCTCCTCCAGGAAGTTCTTATCAGGGTTCTTATCAGGGCCATACTACCGCGGAAGAACCAGAACCCACAGAGCAATTCTGACAGCGCAAAGGCAGGCCCACCCCTCTCCGCCAGGCTGGAGTCTTTTTAAAAAATTATTATTAAATGGGGCCGGAGCGATAGCACAGCGGGTAGGGCGTTTGCCTTGGATGCGGCCGACCCGGGTTTGATCCCCGGCGTCCCATATGGTCCCCAAGCACTGCCAGGAGTCATTCCTTGAGTGTAAAGCCAGGAGTAACCCCTGAGCATCGCTGGGTTGTGACCCAAAAAGCAAAAAAAAAATAAAATAAATTATTATTAAATGAATCATGTGATTCAAGCTATGGCGGGGTGGGGGGTGGGGGGTGAAAGCCCCGCTCTCCCACGAAGCCGCAGCTCCCCGGGATGCCCTGGTTTCCTGGTGTGCCTCTGAGTCAGGCAGGGCCGGTGCTGAGTCAGGCCCGGGCTGTGGGAACGTGATTTAATGTGTCTGGCACGGCCCTTTCTTTGCAGGTAGGGCCAGGGCAGAGGAAGCTGCAGCCGCCGGCTGGCAGGAAGGTGGCTCGGGTCCTCTGGGCCGTGCGTGTGCCTTGGCAGCCGGGACAGAGGTGGCGGCGGGGGCAGGGGCCAGGCCCGCGGCGTCCCAGGCTGTTTTGACAGAGTGTGGTGTGTTTGGCCGGGCGCAGGTACGCAGGCTGCGGGCTGCTGCTATCTTGGCTCGCGCTGTCTCTCAGGCTCTGCGGGGCGCGCCGGGCCGGCCCCGCGAACGTTCCCAGCAAGCTGTGAAAACAAACCAGGCCGATTAGTTGGACAGGCTCCCCGGCTTTGGGGTGTTCACGGCCCTGGCCGCCTGCGCCAGGCCCTCCGTTCTTTCATTTAGCCGCGCTGATCAGTGAACACCCCCACCCGCCCCGGCTTCTCATCCTCTGGCTCTGACTCTGGGCCGAGACCCTCCCAACTCCCCCGCTGGGCTGGGCTGGTCTGGGCTGGGCTGGGCGCCCCCTCCCCAAACGGACTCTCCTTCTGAAATTAAAAAAAAAAAAAGTCTCCAGAGTTTGTGACTTCACTTAAAAAACACATAGATAAGGGTTCTGCCTCCCCTGACTCTTTTTCAAAGCTCTCTGTGTCTGCGCTCAAGATATGAGAGAATGCTGATAAGGCGCAGAAGCAAAGCCCTCGGCGGGGACATGTGCCCGAGTCAAGGGCTGTTGTACGGGCTGGCCTCTCCGTGTTCTCTGTTTCACTCCTGAAATGAAAATTCTGAAGTCTTTTCATCTTGAGGAAGGATTTCCTTTCCTCTACCCCCACCATCCCTACCCCTGCCACCATCATCCCCTCCCTCCCTCCCTCCCTCTCTCTTTCTCTCTCCTTCTCTCTCTCTCTCTCCCTCTCCCTCTCTCTAACTAGCAGCTAGTATATATCAATATCTCTAAAATTCCAAACATTTGGGGAAGGATTCTATAAATTACTTGAATTTTTCTCCCCTTGAAGTCAAAGCAAACCTGGTGAAAAGGAACTTGGATCTCCCTTTTAGGTGAAATCCGTGAATTTAAGAGTGATCAGACCCTCCTTTAATCAAAGGCTTCAGAGAGCATGTTCCTTTGAACACAGAGGTGTCAAGGACAGAACCTGGGAAAGAGCCTCCCATCTTCCTACACTGCTCGGAGCTTCCTGCACACTCCAGGAGTTGTCCCTTGACCTTGAGTATCCGACCCTGGCAGCCTCTGTCTGCTGCTCAGCCCGAGGGGGACGGAGTGAGCCCTTCCTGACAAATGACCAATTCACTGGGAATCTGCCAGAGGCGCTTATTCCATCTCTGCTGCTCTGAGCCCTGTGTTCTTTTGGGCATGTAACAAGTACAGGTAACATAGCTCAAGTCTGGCCTGACAGAAGGGACTTACTCATAGCATTATGATGTTGCTTGAAATAATAACTGGGAGATGGCTAAGTAGACCAATTAACAGGCCTGCCACACGCATGCAGGCAGGGCGGACACTGCACGAGGCCGACAGACCCATTCTCCCTGCAGCCCATGGGAAGAAGCGCAGAAACAGCAGCGTGTGTGATTTGGTCATTAGTCATCCAGACTCACTTCCTGGGACTAGTGTTAGAACAGTCAGAGACACACAGACTCGCATGGCAAGGGCTTATTCAAAGGCTTCACAGGGGACAGAGTGAAATGCGACTTAAAATGAAACATAAAAACAGCTAAACTTGAAGTTAATTTGACATCGACAATATTTCTTTTAGGGATCCTTCCCTGCTTTAAGAAAATAATCTACTCAAGAAATAAAGATTGTCGTTAATTGCTAAAAACCATCGATGGACAAACACCTTTTAAAAATAAACATTTCCAGTTGGTGTCCAAGACACTGCCTGGCAGACACTCTCTGCACAGACAATCAGTTTCTCTGACTTGGTGAGCTGCAGAGGGAAAAGGACACACACACACACACACACACACACACACACACACGCACACACATTTTGCTGGAAACATAATGTGCATTCCATTCCTTGCTTAACCTGAGACCTTTAAAAACTAGGAGAAGCCAGAATCAATTAATAATGCCAGATTTCTCTCTCTTTTTTGGCAGGTGTTTGGTTTGTTTGTGCCCATTTAAATTAGAAAATAGCATGATGGCACTATTCCTTTTACCTGGCAACTTCTGTTACAACTAGTATTGTGGAAATGAGAGGGCAAGCATTTTTATACTCTAAAAACTAGATTAGTCTTTTGATCTGTTTCTCATCATAAGTCGTTAAAGGTCACAGATAATTATATTTTTAAAATCCTTAAGCTCATGACTAAAATGTTCTCATGTCATAGGGGATGACAAAAACTTTGGAATGTGACGGCTTTATTATTTTTGTTTTCAGTTTGCTTGTTATTGGCCAAGTTTTAGGTGCTTTAAAATACCAAGACATATCTCACGGTGATTCATTAAAATTTTTTTAAAAAAACCAAGACAATATTCCTAATTTTATTTATACAAAAGACTACAGACAACATTTTAATATCACTACAGTTGATTTGTGTTAGACTTGCTTGCAAATCAAAATTTAAATATATACATTAAAAAACCCATGTTAGGCCCTAATTCAAATTGAATGCTACTATCAATGCTATTTTAGTGAAATCAGAATGCAAATTTTATTAAATTCTATGATTGTTTATCATTGTGATTTATTCTTTGCTCATCTCTTTACTGTTTCTGCAATCTAAAAAGTTGTATCAGAAATGAAGAAAATCCTCTTCATTTCAGTCCTTTAATAATGTTGCGGACAGGAAGATGGGATCCCTGGTTGGGGAAAGCATTTTCTGGAACCTACAGTCCCTTTATATCCCAGCCTGCAACACATGTCCTTGGGGTAGGAGCAATAGCACAGGTATGGCCTTGTAGCAGCCGACCCGGGTTCAATAACCAGCTTCCCATCTGGTTCCCTGAGCACTGCTAGGAGTGATTCTGAGCCAGAGCCAGGACTAAGCCTGGAGCATCACCTGGGGTGACGCCAAACCCCAAACCCCAAAACAAAAATCAGCATCAGATGTTTTACAAGTGATTTATGTTCTGCATATTATCACTATATCATCATCATTACCATCATTCCTAGTAAGAGTGAGTGAAATGAGATCATGGAATGACATTTCAGTTAATAAAGTAAACCTTAGCAGTGGGTGTTGCAGGCAAAAGGCAAATGAGAAATTTCCTTGTAAATAACCTTGTATGTGGATTTTAACAAAAGAAAAAGGCACAAAACACCCATCTCTGAAATCTTTTATTGAAATGTCACTGCGTTTAACATGTGATGCATTTCAGGCCTGTAGCATGAGTGACAGATATTGAGTTTTCCGAGCCACTAACTAGAAGGTGTTTGTAAATGGATGCAGAATTGAACCTGAATATTTTTTATATTGATCTTTTAATTAATTATTTTTAAAGAAGCACACCTTAAGCTAAAGCTTAGATAGAGAAACGGAGTGTGTGCAGTTTCCTTTTTAGCCAGTGTTTTCAACCCAATGCAAGGCATTTACTAAGGAGGAGTAGAAACGAAGAATTCTGGTCGCCTGGATGTTTCCTCTGCACTGTTGCCTGTTTGCTCAGTCTGGTACAATGCCCCTACTGGGGTCTCTATGTGACAGCCACGCTTGTGTGGATCAAAGGAATAAAGCAACCGATTGGAGCAGATATCAGACATAAACCTAGATGATGCTCACGGCTGCCTATGTATTTTTTTCTGGGCCACACCCACTTAGGCTCAGGACTTCCTCCTGGCTCTGCGCTCTGGCATCACTCCTGGTGTAACCATAGTGAGTAATAGGAACTAAACTCAGTTCAAAAGGGTGCAGGGCAAGCTCCCTACCTGCCGTACTATCCCTCTGGTCCTGCTACCAATTTCCATTGACTAAGGCTCTCTGGACTGGAGCGATAGCACGAGTAGGGCGTTTGCCTTCCACGTGGTCCACCCAGGTTCGATTCCTTCATTCCTCTTGGAGAGCCTGGCAAGCTACTGAGAGTATCCCGCCCACACGGCAGAGCCTGGCAAGCTACCCATGGTGTATTCATATGCCAACACCAGTAACAACAAGTCTCACAATGGAGACGTTACTGGTGCCCGCTTGAGCAACAGGATAATAGTGATAGTGACCGCGACATGTTTATAGTTTTCACAAAGTACCTTCTTAAATGAGAGCTAGTACCAAATCAGGTTACCAGGGTGATTCTATGGAATAAGAACCCTCCTGACAGCCAGCTGAGTGCAACTTTCATTGCCTCTGTACAGTGTCAATGGAATTCTGAGTGTGTTCAAGGAATTGTGTTTGCCTGACAGTGTGACCCGGTGAAAAGTCTGATGCTGAAACAGTCAGTGCATAGACCTAGAGACTAATCTTTTACACTCCAAATCGATTTTCCCAATGAATTAACAAATATTAACAGTAGTGACAATTATTAAATTTGCCCACTGTCTCATTTTAACATATGTTCTTCTTTTAGCTATGAGAAAAGTATTACTAGTTTGGGCTAAGAAGTTCACCAGGGTGATTGAACACTTCAATAGGAATATTCGGTTGACCAGAATTATTCATTTCGACTCCTTTTTCACAGATGCGTTGCACTGGATTGAAAACACTGTTAAAAACCTGCAAGCATCCTATTTTTCTGTTTTATCTACATTTTAGCTTGAGGTATGCTTCTTAGTTTGGTGTATTTTACTGAAGAAGTGGCCTTTGTACGTTCCTCCGCAGAGGTTTCCTAGATTTTGGGTCATGGTAGGTATTAATGGATTTGTTGCATGTATCTTACTCTACAAATGCTTTTCAAATCAAGTCAGACTGAAAATGGGTTTACAGTCAAATCATATTTTTTTTTTAAAGTTTGATACTTTCAACTTTAGCTTATTTTCAAAATCTCATGTTTATCTTTTTTCCAGAGACAGATGGACAATTAGAATGTCACCTCTGAATTATCTGACAATATTTCATAGACTCAAAGAAGTTTCCGAGGGGAATGGATATACCACAGACTTCTGAAGCGCCTTCAGAAGTTATCTCTCTCCCAAAAAGTAGAGTTCCAGATTTCAGGAAACAGCAAGCAGGAGCAGCTGCAAAAAGCATTTCAAGTGGAAATCTTGGTCATCTTTCTACGAAAATGAACTTAAAAGTAGCATTGAGCTCATGCCAGGGTCCCTGGGCTGTATTTGCTAAGGAGCGTTTCCTGCCAGCAAGGCTAGGCGCTCTGCAAGCCGGAGAGTTCCTCTGCCCTCGGGTTCTCCTCTGCAATCTGTAGAAGGGGTCTTCTCGCCTTCTCCCTGGCAGTCTTAAAGGGAAAGAAGCGCAGTCCTTTAAGACATGGCCACTGAGAGTGGGAGCACCCTATTTCTCAGGACCCTCCATGGAGCCGGTGCTCCCTTTCCTGAAAGGACCCTCGCCCACACCTCGGGCTCCTCCGTTCTGGGGGAAGCCTGCACGCCCCCCTCCCTCTGAAAGGAAGGGGCCCCAGCAGTTGTTCACTCAAATAAACCTTGGCTACTTTCTGGCAGCCGCTGCCAAATACCTTTTCTTCTCTTGCAAATCAACCATGTTCACTTGCAAAACACTATAAACTCAGAGTTGACTCCATAACCCCCAGTGTTCAATTTTTTTCCCCCCATTTACCTAGAGTTAAAGTTTTATAGTCCTGGGTGATAGCTTTAAAGGCTTATCATGAAATCGGATTGTTGTCTGACTGATTTGCTGGCTTTGAGAGCAAATGCAAGGATGTGAGTCTTTCTTTTTTTATTCTTTTAGTGTAAATGTGAATGTAAAGGAAAAGACACAATCCCAGAAGGCAGCTTGGCTGCGTCTGGCCAGATGAGGTTGTGTGTGCGTGTGTGCGTGCGTGTATATGTGTGAGTGTGTGTGTGTGTGTGTGTGTGTGTGTGTTGGGGGGAGGGCCCCCAGGGTGCCCTTTGGGGAACCTGTAAATTCTGAATGAAGGGTTGATGTTCTGATTTTGAGACTGAGAGGAGGCAGTCAGGAACAACTCTGTCTCCTCTCCACTTCCTGCACTGTGACAGCTCGTGGTTAGATACTGGGGTCCCTGAGCAGAAGGGGCGCCCAGCCCTCCCTGCCGGGCTGTGGGGGGGATGGGGCGCCTATCAGAGATCAGCATCTGGCTTCTAAAGCCGGGTCTGGGGCCTGAGTGTGTCCTTGCTGCGCCCACTCTTTGTTCCTTGTACGTGGGTATCAGTTGCCTTGAAGTCGGGTCCAAATGGCTGCAGTCTGGGGTGATAAGGGCCCGGGGCGCTCGAGACGGAAGGTCCTAGCTGGCAGCCAGATCGGCATCTGTTACCAGGAGTCACAGCCAGGGACGAGATAACGGGGAATCTGCACGGAGAGGCAAAAGGCAGCAGGATAAGTGGGAGCAAGTGGGAGATGCAGCGACTAAGTCTGTGTGGTCCAGGGCTGTTCCTGCCGCCGCCCCTGCGCCCCCACGAGCCCCAGGCCCCTCTCCTCGCCTCTGCTCCGGGTCAAAGCCCACGGCCTTCGAGGAAGCAGGGCATGATCCAACTGCCCTCTCGTCCAGCCTGCGACAAGCCTGCTGTTGACTGGAGAATGGCAGGACACCGCTCCCATCCCCCGGGACGTCAGTAGAGTCTGGGGTGGGTTGGTGGGGGCACATTTGGAGTTGGGAGCTCCTGATAGGCGTGTGGCACTGACAGGATACCAACTTCCCTGTGCCTTTGTGCTCAGTGAAGGGGAGATAAAGCGAGTACCTATCCCCTCGGGGTTGCTAGGAAACACCCATTTGTTCACTTGGGCAAATCCCAGAGCCGTGCCTGATCTGTAGTAGGTACTCATAGAAATTGTCTTAAAAAAAAAAAAAAAAACAACAACCCAAAACGCAGGCATGGACTTACAGTGCCGTTAACAGCCACGTCTCGGGAATGCGGGTTCCCAGGCCGTTTCTGCCCCACACCTTTCCTCTCACCCGGCCCAGCCCTCCCAAGCCGCCTTCTTCTCTGCAGCCCTGGCTCAGAATCTTCCAGAAGCCAACCCAGGAGACCGGCTGGGGAGGGGAGCGGAGCAGGAGAAGAGGACAGTGTGAGGAGCGTTTTGGTGGTGTTCAACCACAGCAGATGGGCAGGACTCCCTAGAACCTTCTAGAAAGGGGCAAGAAAATGCTCCTCCTTGGCTGGCCTTACATTCTGGGGAGAGGGCAACTCAGAGACGGAATCACCAAGTACAATGCGGTCTGAGGTCATGCGGGGGAAGGGTGATGCGGGCTGAATGTAGACTAGAGACTGAACACAGTGGCCACTCAACACCTTTATTTCGAACCACAACACCTAATTAGAGAGAGAGAACAAAAGGGAATACCCTGCCACAGTGGCGGGGTGGGGTGGGGGGAGATGGGACTGGGGAGGATGGGAGGGATGCTGGGTTTACTGGTGGTGGAGAATGGGCACTGGTGAAGGGATGGGTTCTCGAACTTTGTATGGGGGAAACATGAGCACAAAGATGAGTAAATCTGTAACTGTACCCTCACGGTGATTCATTAATTAAAAATAGATAAAGAAAAAAAAATGCTCCTCTCTGCCTGGGTGTGCATGGGGGTAATTTATTCCTCCGCTCTGTCCCCGAGCAGTAGAAAGGCTGGGGAAGGCTTCCTGAGGGCTTCCGCGCTGCTCCCTGCCCGCCTTCCAGACCCCCGCACGGTGGGGGGCATCAGCCTCACGCAGCCCTTCACCCCCTAGTCCCTTGTCGCTGGGACCTTCGTGTCCCTGGCAGAAGCGGCTCAAGGAAGAGTTGGGTGGCAGGAGTGGGGGCGGTACGTGTGCCCAGTCACTCCCACTTTCCAGGCTTGGAAACTGAGTCTCAGGGAGGGTTACCAAGACAGGCTCGTTAGTCACTCCCAGGCCCAGCTCTGGGCAAGTCCCCTGCGTCCTTCATCCCTCTCCCCCCAACCCCTCCCCGCCAAACTCTGGTCCTGGGCTCACCTCTACGCAGCGGAAGGTGCAGTTATTCCTCCTTCCCCGGGAGATATTGTCAGCCTCCTCGGAGATGACGGGGTGCAAGCGAATAGCAAAATGATCGTGAAGTATTTGAGAGCAGAGTGGGGAAAGTTTTAATACTCAGGAATCACTCAAATTAGAGTTGTGCCACTACCCAAGCTCCTCCAAATTTTAGTTAACGCACTTTCGTGTCAGGTGTAACCTAGTAACATTCCCAGGTTACTAGGGGGGAAGGAAACTCAGTGAGAAGTGGGGATTTGCCAGCATTTTTTTCAGCCTGAGAAGTTCATGACTGATGGAGCGTTCCCTTTCGCTCTTTCCCTGCTCAGGGAGGTGCATTTTCCTCTGTGCTGGGGGATTTTATATTTCCCAAGGAGACAATACAATCGTGATTCTGTTTTCAAAAGACATGAGCAAGCTCCATTGCCGTATTCTTGCCACCCTGATATAATTTATAACTCCATTGTAATTATATATGCAGTGGATTTAAGATTGCCGACGCAATTTGAACAATGTTTAAGAAAGAATATGACCACCAATTGCCAGGCTGTGTTATTTTCTCTCATACCTTTTTAGAATTATCAACATCAGTGGCTGTAATTCTAAAAAGTAAACGCAAACGCGAGTCTTGGTGAGACTCCTTTGCTCGAATGCTCCGAAGAGATTGACGGTGGGGCCTGGTGCTGGAGACAAGGTATGAAGAACATTTCGTAGCTCCTAGATGCTCCCGGCGCCATTCAGCCGTTCCTCCTAAGGCTCGTCCACGCCGGGCTCGAGTTCCCTCGAGTCTTCTTGTCCTCTTGCCGTGGCAGTCCTGGACTCCCTTCCCCAACCTGAAATTCCTTCTACTTTCTGTTCAATTCTATTTCCCCCATGATCTTCCATAAAAATCTGCTGGATGGGGTTGGAGCAATAGCACAGCGGGTAGGGCGTTTGCCTTGCATGTGGCCAACCCAGGTTCAATTCCCAGCATCCCATATGGTCCCCTGAGCACTGCCAGGGGTGATTCCTGAGTGCAGAACCAGGAGTAACCCCTGTGCATCGCCGGGTGTGACCCAAAAAGCAAAAAAAAAAAAAAAAATCTGCTGGGACTTGGACTTGGTGCCCAAAGATCCATTTCCTGTAAAATTTGTTCACGCCAGTTCCTAGCACAGGGTCTTCCCAAAGCTCCTCCAGGTCCTTGGGTTTGGGCGTCCAAGGGAGGCAAAAGCAGCCTGGCTGGGAGCACGCCCGGGGCCCCGGGTTTCGCACCTGGTCCTGCCCGTGGGTGGGCACTGAGCTTGGCCTCGGGCCTTTCTGCTCTTTAGGAAACCTGCAAACATATGCAAGCTCTGGCGTGTAGCCAGGTATGTGAGCACGAGGACCAGAGCATCTTAATTCGAGGCGGTGGAGATCGGCCAGGAGTGAGATCCCCGGCGGGCATGTGTGTGACCGTCACGGCGAAGAGGATGTGAATGCACACGGGAAGGGCCTGGTCCCCGGTGAGCAGGTGGGCTGGCGGGTGCCATCTGGTGCCTGCAACAACGGCGACAAAGGGGAGGGAAGAGCGAAGGAAGATGAGAGACGCAGCACATGCTCCCTCAGTGCTCCCTCAGTGCTCCCTGTCCCCTCTGCTCCCTCGCTGAGCCGGTGGCGACTGCTCCTGACCGGGACACCCCCCGCTTTCCCCCTGCCTGCGGGGGGGCGGCTGATTACAGGTTGCACGCTCTGCCTCATTTACAGTGAACGAGGGCGGCTCCCGGCCACGGGTTTGAAGGAATGTGACTGTGGTCCTGTCTGTGTCGCTTGCTCCTTTTTAATTTGAGGTTTGTTAAACAACGTGGATGTGTGAGTTTAGTGCTTTCATCACACACAACATGGCTTAAGAATTTCTTATCATTTTCACTGTTGGCTGGATGCTAATCATCACTCCCACTCCCCCTCCTGCTAGCGCCAGATCTCTTACTGTGCTGGGTTTGGGGCCAGCTGTGCTCAGGAGACCCCCGGTGAGCTCGGGAACCAGATGCCGCATCAGGGGAGGGACCCAGGGTCCAGCTCACGCGCGCAGGCAGTGTCCTTCCCGCTGGTCTCTCTCTCTCTCTCTCTCTCTCTCTCTCTCTCTCTCTCTCTCTCTGGCTCCAGCACATTTCTTCTGCTCCCAATTGCTTAATCCTAGTTCTGCTTTTCCTAGTCTGGGGAAAGCCTGGTGGGGCCCAGGGGCTACTGCCAGCTTGCCTGGGGGTCTCACTGTGTTTCGGGACTGTGCGATGCTGGGCATTGAGCCTGAGGGTCCTGCATGCTGAGCCCGTGTCCAACCCTTTGAGCTGCTCTGCAGTTGCGTCTGCCTCACTATTGAATATGATCTGAGTTGGACATGCTTAAGAGAAGGAACTTGCCAATTGCTGCATTTAATTGATGCAGTTAAGACTATTGATATTTTATGCAGAAACTATGACTTGGTTTAAATCTGTTATTTATTTATTTTTCCTAGTTCATCTCTCACACACACACACAAGGCTTCGAGGCCACGCAACATCTTTTATTTTTTTTATTTTTATTTTTTTTGCTCTTTGGGTCACACCTGGCCATGCACAGGGTTTACTCCTGGCTCTGCACTCAGGAACCACCCCTGGTGGTACTCAGGGGACCATATGGGATGCTGGGAATCGAACCCGGGTTGGCTGCGTGTAAGGCAAACACCCTACCCACTGTGCTATTGCTCCAGCCCCCACATAACATCTTTTAGCCTAGTTCTCCCTCTCGGAGAACCTGACAAGCTACTGAGAGTTTCCTGCCCGCGTGGGAGAGAGCCTGGCAAGCTCCCCATGACGTATTCATATGCCAAAACCAGTAACAATGATGGGTCTCATTCCCCTGACCCTGAAGAGCCTCTAATGCGGCACTGTTGGGAAGGACGAGTAAAGAGAAGCTGCTAAAATCTCAGGGCTAGGACGAATGGAGACGTTACTGAGACCGCTCGAGAAAATCAATGATCAATGGGATGATGATGATGATGATGATGATGATGAATTCATCTCATCTACTCTGTTTTCCCTCACTTCTTGCCTTGTTTTGTACAGATATGTGTTTTGATGCTCTCATTTTATCTTCCTTTTGGACTGCTTGCAGTAACTCTTTGCTGTGATTTTGGGTGTGGTTTATAACCTAGTCATAGACCTCATGGACAGCATGTGATTCTCGTAGCCATATTTCATGTACGCCCGGAGCACCCCACCCTACAGATACTGCTTAAGGGCTAACATTCTATCTCTGCTCTCATTTATTAGACCCTCATCCAGTCATTCCATTTTTAACAGTTTTCAAAACAATTTAAAAACTTTATCGTTGCTCCCCTCTTTCCCCCACCTCTCCCTCCCTTCTCTTTCCCTCCCTTCCTTTTCCTTTCTTTCCAGCCACACCAGGGGCACCCTACCAGCTATTCCAACTCGGTGCTGGGCTCACTCCGGGCAGCTGGGCTTCTTCCATGGCCACTGTCTTCTCACTTACTTGGGGCCCACTGAGACCGCACTGTCCTTCGCTGTTGTATATGCATCACGATGGCCGGACCTTCTTAGGGCCCTGAGGGTTTTTCCCTGCAATGCTGCTGATGGCTTGGTGGGCCTGATGCCTTGGTGCTCTGCCCAGTGGTGCTCACACCGGGGCTATGCCCAGGACCTGGCACCTAACTGGTATGTGCTATCCCACTTGAGTTTCCTCCTGGGTCTCTCTCCTGGCACCCTTGGCTCTTCTGATGCTAAAGCGACCTTGGCCAGATGTTCCTGAGGGTTTCTCTGCCACTGACTTTGGGCAGCTGCCTTTCAGCCTCTCTGTATGGGGTTCACTGCATCCATGCTTGGTTGGGGCCTTTCCGAACTCCTTCATGTGCAGGTCAATCATCTTCGTGAAGTTGGAAAAGTGAGAGAGTGCTTCCCCCAGCGTCGTTTGTTCTCCTTCTTCATGGGGACACCCATGACTCTTACGGCTCTTGAAGTTGTCCTCCAGGTCCAGGAAATGTGACCCTCCCTAGTCTTCGTCCCCGGGGACCTGCAGTTTCCAACGCCCTCTTCTGCACCCGTGTGCCCTGCGCTCCGCCCTGGAGCCTCCCCTGACAAGATGCAGCTTGGAAAGTCTCTCCAGGAAGAGAGCCAGGGCCGTGACAGGCTCCTCCCCGGAGCCTCGACACTAATCTCCTTGTTGTCTGATGTCCAATGCGTTGACAATCATGATCTCAGATGCATATTTCTGGTTTCCCAGTGCTCCAGGTGAGGGGGGAGTGTGGGCCTGGTTCCCTCTGGTTTGAAAGCTCGTTCCCCCTCCCCCGCCCCCTGGGCTTAGAGAAGCAGATGATGACTCAGGAGAAGGGGTGGGGAGCATTGCTGGTCTGTGGGCATACCCGCAGCCTGTGGAGGTGAGGCGGGTGGGGCAGAAAGCAAAGGCCTCAAGAAGGAACTGTCGGGTGAGGGGAAGGTGTGATGGAGACATTCAGGTGTCGAGGAGCCGTAAAGAAACAGCCGCTGAGGGGAGGGTCAGGGCAGCTCGCTGCTCATCACCCGTGGGGAGTTTCAGGAATGGAAGAGGAACACCCAAAGGCCACTACCTCGGGCTACCCACGCTCGGCAGAGATATCCAAGAAATACACTTCAGGGAAGAGCCACCCAATCCAAACCGATGGCCCCGGGCATGGAAGGGTGATGAAATCCCGGAGGGTGTCAGGTGTCTGCTGCAGGAAAGGTTTCGTGCTCATCAGATAACACGGGTGAGATGAGACGGGAGCGTAGTTGGGTGAGGGCAAGAATCCGCTCTCTGCCCTGCCCGGAACCGCACTTTTACAAGGCCGTACTGGAGACAGAATGTCTACCCGAAGAATTTCAGCCATCGAGCAGGCTGGCGGGGAGTGCTGGGGCAGGGGTGGATTTTCAGCATGCTTGGGACAGGGCCTCTTGCCGCCGGCCCGTCTCTGCTGGCCTTCGCCCTCCTTCTACGGCCTGGCCACTGCAGTCTCAGGGGGCCTGTTAAAATGAAGATTCCCGAGCCTCACTTTGGAGGTTCTGCTTCGGTTGGGTCTCGGTGGGGTCCAGGAAACTGCACATGAAGATATTGATCTGAATTTTTTTTTCTTTTTTGGGTCATACCCAACGATGCTCAGGGGTGACTCCTGGCTCTGCACTCAGCAATTACTCCTGGCGGTATTCAGGGAACCATCTGGGATGCTGGGAATCGGACCCGGGTCGACCACGTGAAAGACAAACGCCCTCCCCACTGTGCTATCACTCCAGCCCCGATCTGAGTTTTGACTAGGTCATGTCTTTGCATCTTTCCAAAATGTCAAGCCGGGGGTGAGGCCTGCCTTGGTCCCCGAGCGTGCACGGGAGTCCCTGAGCTGGACTCCCTGAGTTGCTGGAGTTCTGCGGCTTTTGTAAGCGCCTGGGAGCTCGACATACGCGATGGCCTCCTGTTGCCCCGTCTTTAATAAACGAGGAGATTTGAGTTTAATACGCTCCCAGGGCAAGCAGCACAGGAGAGGCCGAGCCAGGGTCTGTGAGAGAGGAGGAAAGTCAATGGAGGTTGTACTCGCAGGTGGGATTTACGGTTGGTGTCAGCTCTCCCCTCTGAGCTTCTCCTTTCCAGAATGCAAACAGTGAGGACACTGCCCTGAGAGACGGGAACCACCGTCAAACCCCCCCTCCCCTGCCCACAGGGCTCCGAGGTATGGATCTTGAAAGTGCGTGTAGGGACCGTGGTGAATGACACGCGCGTTTCTTTTTCATGACAGGTTTCTAACATGTTTTATGTCTATCAAAGTTATGGGATTTAAAAAGCGATTTAAGGACATGCCTCCTGGATTTCTGACAAAGGTGAATTCAGACATGTTTCATGTTTGCCTTTGGATGCCAGACCCGGGACCTCAGACACCATCAAGCGGATTCTAATGTCTTCGTGGCACCAGAAGCATTTTAATAAGTTGAAGAGGAACGCATGCTACCTCTCTGGGTCCTGTCAGGTTCTATTTCTCTGCCTCACTCTGCATGTTAAATAAGCCGTGCTTCGGCATGGTGGGTGTTCCAGTTTCAGGAGCCAGCTGCAGGTAAATGTACCTCTCACTAATGAGAGTTTTCCAGTGACAACAGAGTGAAGATGATGCTGGCAAGTTTTCTCTAGTTGGTCTTTGAGAAACACAGTTATGTTTTACAAGGAGGCTTGTATGTTTGTATGTTGCACTACGAGGAGGCTATTTTTAAAAGAGTGGTAAGGAATGAGCCTAATGTAGTATTTGCACAGATTAATTTTCAATGAAATTTAACTTTCAATGCTTCAAACGTTTCAAGGAAACGTTTATGATGTTGTCTTGTTACTGCAAACAATAAACATCTATGATGTTGTCTCCTTCCTGCAAATAATAAATACACTCCAAAACAGACAAAAGGAAACAGTGATCTTGCAAAGTCTAGCTTAATCATCTCTTTCGAGCAACCCTTTAAGTCTAAGTGTAATTCTTATGCAACTTTTCAATTAGATAATGTTCCCACTGACACGGGGCTCGCCACACTGATGCTTGCTGAGATCTGGTGCAGAATATCAGAGAAATGAGCAGGAATACAGATGGAGAAGCAGGATTTAAAATGTTCACAGTGACAGGAAGCTTCAGGGAGGAACAAGGAGGAGGTGAGAGGTGATCACAGTGCTAACTATGAAGGGGAAATCAATTCAGTTCAGTGTTCTTTGGAAGACTTCTTTGGAATTATAATGAAGGCAATTAGTTTGTTGGCCTTGCTTATGCTTAGGAGGTATTTTATTTAATACCATTAAAATGCATCGACGTTTTAGAATCTGATAATGCCCCTCCCGGAGGGTCAATTATTCAAAGGCAGGTAGAGGGCATTATTTGAACTTGATTGGAGAGAGGTAAAAAGCAGAATGATTCTTCATAAAATTAGAAAGTGCAAGTAATTTTGTTGTTGTGCCCGTATATTTTGGCCTCGTCATTTTTACTAAAAGTAGCTATACAAAAGAATTCAGGTAGAAATAGAAAAATGTTTATAAAATATTTTCAGAATTTTTAGGATGGTATTTCTTGATGTTCATATATAGGAAAAGCTATAATGCATGTTTTAAATACTTACTATTTTTTAAAAATACAATAACTACAAGTCTCACAATGGAGACGTTACTGGTGCCCGCTCAGGCAAATCGATGAGCAACGAGATGACAGTGACAGTGATACAGTGATACTTTTTGAAAGAGGTTTAAAATATCTTTATAAGCTAGCATGCAATTTGTTTTATTTTTTATAAACACTAGAAATCTAAGTATTGTAATCTATAACATAATTTTAGACTATTTTGAAAGACTGGGCTGGAGCGATAGCCCAGCGGGTAGGGCGTTTGCCTTGCATGCGGCCCACCAGGGTTGGATTCCTCCACCCCTTTCGGAGAGCCCGGCAAGCTACCGAGAATATCTCGCCCGCACAGCAGAACCTGGCAAGCTCCCCGTGGCATATTTGATATGCCCAAAACACGTAACAACACCTCTCACAATGGAGACATTACTGGTGCCCGCTTGAGCAAATCAATGAGCAACCAGATGACAGTGATACAGTGATAGTGATTTTGAAAGATTAGTAGGCAGGTTGAAGTAGTATTTTCTAATAATAATAAGAAAGTGCAAATTTGAGACTACATTTATCTTATGCTAAAATATGGCATTTATCTTATGCCATATATGATAAATGCCATATTTATATGGATGGGCTGGAGTGATAGCACAGTGGTAGGGCGTTTGCCTTCCACGCAGCCGACCTATGTTCTGTTCCTCCGCCCCTCTCAGAGAGCCCGGCAAGCTACTGAGAGTATCGTGCCCGTGCGGCAGAGCCTGGCAAGCTCCCCGTGGCGTATTCAATATGCCAAAAACAGTAACAACAAGTCTCACAATGAGAGACGTTACTGGTGCCCGCTCGAGCAAATCGATGAGAAATGGGATGACAGTGACAGTGAAAATATGGATAGCAAACCTATGCCATAGAAAGTGTAGCTCCAAATTTAACAATATAGTTATCATTGAAGTTGATGTGAAATTAAAAACGTGAGGGTAGTAATTAGCGTATATATTTAGGAGTTAGGGAAAAAATAAAAGCTTGATTGGAACTAATATGTCAGCTGCCCACTTAAAGAAGTCATGGACTTCTAATAGGAACAACATATAAATAGAAAAATACAAATCTGGAGGGAATTACAATATTTCACCTGGAGCTCAGAAAAGTAAAATCAATGCTCACAGGGTAGTTAATTGATAAGGAAATCAATAAAAACGTTAGCTTTTGATGCCGAAGTCCTCGTTAAAGAAACATGAATGTTGAGGACTGGAGTGATAGCACAGCGGGAGGGTGTTGGCCGTGTTCGTGGCCGACCCGGGTTCGATTCCCAGCACCCTATAGGGTCCCCTGAGCACCGCCAGGAGTAATTCCTGAGTGCAGAGCCAGGAGGAACCCCTGTGCATCGCCGGGTGTGACCTAAAAAGCAAAAAAAAAAAAAAAGAAGCATGAAGTTGAGCTGAGTGGGGGCTGATGTACTCAGGGTCTCCTCTGGAAGGGGCCGCTTGCATGCACGTTACCGAGGGCACTCGGGTGGGATAAAGAGAAATGCCAACTAGAAAGCTCTGTGCTAGGGATGGAAATTCTGCAGTTTTGCTTGGAGGTTGCTTCCAGCCCCTGTGAGGTCTTTGGGAGCCCATGTGGTGCTGGGGGTGACCAGCCCGGGACTGACCTCCTCCCGGCAACTGTCTTAACCCCAGCACTAACTCTCCAGCCCGTAATAATTGTTCTGGACACCTGATTCTGGTTGAGGAATTAGAAGAAGAGGAAGAAGCAAAAGTGTTGAAGAGAAATATCTGTATTTTCTTTCTTTCTTTTTTTTTTTTCGGGTCACACCCAGCAATGCACAGGGGTTACTCCTGTCTCTGCACTCAGGAATTACCCCTCATGATGCTCAGGAGACCATATGGGATGCTGGGAATCGAACCCGGGTCGGCCGCGTGCAAGGCAAATGCCTAACCCGCTGTGCCATTGCTCCAGCCCCCTGTATTTTCTTTCTTTAAAAACACTTATTTTTTTTTTTTTGCTGCAAATTCTTAGGTCCCGTTGTAGTCAAAAGGTAAGAGTATCTAGCTGCGGAAGACGGCATGTCAGGGACCTGGCACCTCCCCGCTAGTCATCTAGGGGGCTGCTGTGGCCAGGCTGATGGCGGAGATAACCTACTCTCTGCTGATCGCAAGTCTTTCTGGAGGTTAATTATCACTTAGGAACCGAACAGGGGGAAAGGAAAAGGAATGCAGGGTAGAATCCTAAAGTTGGAGAGTTAAAAGAAAAATGATGCTTCCCATGCACACACGAAGCATCTACTACACACACAGACTCATCCCCAGGCGAATCCCGAATCTCAAAACTCACCAGGTGAGCGGGCAGCAGCTGGTGGGGGTTCCAGGCCTTGAAACCGCAGCAGTCTGCTTCTCCTTCCTCTCTGCCGGCCCTGCCAGATGCCGGGGACTCGGTTCAAAAGTGCTCATTGCTTTTCTAAGCACGGGGCGCAGCTCAGAGCTCTGTCAGCGGGAGACCAGCGCGGGGAGCCTAGAAGTCCCACCATGAGCCACACGGCATCCTTGTCCTGCAGGATTTCGGAGGCCCCATCAGGTTTTCCTAGAGGAGAAAGGACTAAGGAGCACTCACAAGGCAGTTTCCCCTCCCCTCCCCCCTTCTTTGCCTCTGTCAGAGAGAATTTTATTCTTACAGTGCTGATCTCTAGGCTCACTGGTCTTATTTTCAAATGTGTCTTATGATGAATAAAAGTGAAGCAGGAAGTGTTTAGGAAGCTTTTGAATGCTTATAAAGAGTAGGAAAGTCTTAATTTAAAAAAAAAACTTCTAAAATAAAAGGACATTCAGGAATTCATGAGTTTATGCCTTCCTGAAGTTGAAACTTATTTCTCAGTGAAGTTTTTGTGATTGAAGTGTTGGCAACTTTCGTCATTATCCAGGCAGGTGTCAAACAAAACTAATCTTATTTTTTATTTACCATAAAGAATAAAAGATTTAAAAGTTATGTTTTAAATAAAAAATTAATAATAAAAAAATGGTCTGTTTTTGAACACAGAAATGCTGCCAGTGTGTGTGTGTGTGTGTGTGTGTGTGTGTGTGTGTGTGTGTGTGTGTGTGTGTGTGTGTTTCAGGAGCACGTTTCTTTGTGTCAGTTCTCCTAAATCAAGTTTCTGCTTCTGGGGTGACTGGACTTCATTGTTTTCCCTCAAAGAGCAGCTGTTTGCCCAGTACCCCGTCCCCCTCCTCACCCGGCCAGGAAATGTGCTTTTCTTGTGGAACAGAACTTAGCAAAGTTCGAAAGAAGCCAGAGTTTCCCACTCCCCTTTGCTTTCTCTCTCTTTTCACTTTGATGCAAGCAAAACAGACCAAAAAACAACTTAGAGCAACTAAACACACTGAATTAACAACTCAACTTTTGCACTATTCAAGAAGGCTGCCATTGGTGAATGGCTCTGAATGACCCATTTGCATTAGAATGATCCTGCTTTGATTTTCTTGTATAACTTAAAAATCACTGTATTTCCTTAACGGAAGCCCAGACAGTGTATGGTTTGTAAAATTGCCAGTTTGTACAACAAGGTCTTTACTTCGATGTGAATTGGCCTCTTAGAATAGCTTCTCAGAACAGGCAAATAAAGGAGTCTTCCTCCCCTAGAGCGCGCGAGAGAGTGTGTGTGCGTGCGCAACACACACAACACTTATGCACACGTGAGCTTGTGAGTGATTTTTGTTTTGCTAAAGAAGGATAAAGCATATCACCTGCTACTGGGCAGCATTATTAGTAGGTTCCAGAATTTTCAGAATGAGCAATGGATGTCCCGCTCCTCTAGACACGGATTTTAGAGCAGATACAGCAATTTCTTTTGTAGTTGAATCACCATGAGATACAGTTACAAAGCTGTTCATAATTGGTTTTCAGTCAGACAAGGTTCCAACAGCCATTTGTCCATCAGTGTACATTTTCCTTTCCCACCGTCACTGTCCCCAGTCTCTCCTCTCCCCTTCTTGCTCTGTCTCTCTCTGTAACTCTCTCTGTTTCTGTCTCTGTCTCTCTCTCTCTTTCTCTCTGGGCGTTATGGTTTGCAATACAGATACTGAGAGGTTATCATGTTTGCTCCTTTGCCTACTTTCAGCCCGCAGTTCTCACCCGGAGTGATCACTCCCAACTCTCATCGCTGTAGTGGTCTCTTCTCTCTCCCATCTGCCTTCTCCCCCAAAACTAGGAGCAAGCTTCCAACCGTGGACCAGTCTGAGGTACAGCAATCTTGAGAAAACACTCTGGGAATGAGAATAGATTCTCCGACACAGGCAATCTTTCTTGATACAGGTTACATCAGGAAGAAATATTGGTGTAATATGATGTAAATATTGTTTGCAAGTATTTTTATGCTCGTTTCATTGATGTTTTTAATTGTGATAAAATGGAACTATCCTGATACTTGTCATCTTATCCACTTGCACCTGTGCAGCTCAATGGGGTTGAATACATTCATAATGTTTTATAACCATGATTGCTACCTAGAGCGAACATTTTCATCATTCCAAATAGGAATCAATTTCCTAAGCGATTCAAGACACCCACACTTCCTCTTAGGGTTCTTTTTAGGCTCTTTCTGTTTCACATTTCTGCCCTTCTTACTCTAGGTACCTCATACACAGGAAGCGGGGCCATCTGCCATTCTCTGAGTGCGGTATGTTTCTCTAATGTAATGTAATCAAGAATATCCATGCTGGAGAGTATATCAAAATCACATTCCTTTTGATGTATAATTCTTGCTAATCTGCTCCTCTCTGGAAGGACATTGGGCTGTTTTCTTTCTTTGGTTACTGTGAGTTTTGCTACCAGAAACATGTAGAGACAAATACCTATTAGGCTCTTGCTATCTTTCTCTCTCTCTCTCTCTCTCTCTCTAATCTGTCCCTGGGTCCTGAGGTTGTTTCTGATTTAACCATTTGAGTAGCTGCCAAACTGTTTATCTCAGCAGCTGTACCATTTTTTATTTTTGTAAAATGAAATAAATGTGAATCCTGAGTCTGCTCAAGTTCTAAAGTGCATCTTGCCATTTCCAAGAGTGCAATCATTTTATTTCCTCAAAATATTTCTTATTCATCATGCTAATGGTAATGGAAATGTTCTGATTGTAGCTGAATCTCTGATTTTCTGGGAAATGCATTTAAATTACTGCTCAGACAAAAATGATTTTAATTAGATTATTTGATGGAGAACATTAGACAGAAAAACACAATGGCCCCCGTCTCTGCGCCTTCAGAACGACGTTTTCTCCCCGCCCCCCTGCCCTGCCCCTTGGTGCCCTCCCTCTCTCTTGGCTTTCCTGGAAGAGTAGTTGCACTTGGTGATTCTTCATTTTCTACAAAATCAAATCCCAACTCTGAGGACAGTATTTATCGACCTGCCCCAAACCTTGGACTGTATTTTATTTCCTGATTTCTGTCTCTAACCTCCATGCAGTCAAAGCTGACGGCAAACCATAATTCTCTTTCATACTTTTCAACACGAATCCAGAGGTGCTGCTCTGAATTCTTCGGGCGGACACACAGCCGCTCTCTCGGGTTCCTTTTCCAATTTCAGGCTGGCTTCCCTATTAAGTTTTCTTAAGTCTTAGATTGAAAAGCCTTTGATTGCCTTCTCTCCTCTCTTCCCAACTCCCCTTCTCCTCAGGTGTTGTCGAGGCTGGTGGGCAAGGGCCTGGGGGCTGTCGCTTTGGGTTGGGGAAGCTGTGGGAACCCTGGTGGGAGGTCAGAGGCAAGGGGACAAAGGTCAGGGAAGTGGGTCTCCCACTGTGAGGTCACTGCGGGCTGGTTGTTATCTCCTTGCAGTAAAGTTTGCTGCCTCTCAATGGGTGTCCATGCGTGCCATTTGCTTCGGAGTGAAGTCCTTTCCCTTTGAGCCGTGGTAACAGCCCCTGCCGCTGGCAACCCAGGGTGTGGTTCCGCAGACCTGCCTCTGTTTACAGAGCTGGGCTGTCAACACACTCTCAACAGGCTCCCCCGCGGGTGAGAGCCTCAGCAGCCTTCTGGGACCCTTGCTGCCTCCTCTGCCTTCATGCTGGGGGAGGGGTCTCTCCTGCCCAGGATCCAAAGGGTTGGCCTGTGTCTGACGGAGCTTAATACGTACCATATTCCAGTGGCTTCCGCATTGATGTCGTCATCTGCTCTCAGATTACACATTGCCTATAGGGAGATTTCATGTGTGACTTGCTTTTGCATTTTTAATTTTCTTTCTATGAAATCATGGTTAAAAAATGATTATTAGGGGGAAAGGACACTAAGCTAACTGAATGCCTTTGGTTTTTGGTCAAGGATTTTGACAGCCATTGCAGATGAAGTGGTGTCACTGGAAAATAGAATGGAAAGGTCACCACGTTTCAAAGAAAGAAAGACGCAGAGAGCAAATGAAATTTGGACTATTGCAATAGCAGTAATGACCATTAAATAGATAATCTGAAAATGAATAGTTCTTTCTGTACAGAATCATAATTTTGCAAGAGCCGGGGGTGGGAGGGTTGTGCTCTTTTAGGCCCTAACAAAGAGTAATCCAGCCCACAGCAGGCAGCTTTCTTCAGAAGGCAAATGGGGAGCACGTGCATTGTGGTTGGAACTTTATGAAGCAACATCTTGAAAATAACTTGGTTTAAATGGGGAATTTCAGGTTGTTGACAAATGTGTCTCTCTCCAGTTTCATTCATGCCAGGAGGCTGACACTCGATGACCTCCATCAGACAGACCTATCTTTCTCTTTTCCCCTCTCTCTTTCTCTCCCTCTCTTTCTTCCTCTCTCTTTTTCTCCCTCTCTCTTTCTCCCTCTTTCTCTCTTTCTTCCTCTCTCTCCCTCTCTCTTTCTTCCTTTCTCTCTTCCTTTCTCCCTCTCCCTTTCTCCCTCTCTTTCCCTCTCTCTTTCTCCCTCTCCCTTTCTCCCTCTCTCTTTCTTCCTCTCTCTTTCTCTTCCTCCTCCCCCCTCCCTCCCTCCCTCCCTCCCTCCCTTTCTTCCTCACTTCCTTCCTTCCTTCCTTCCTTCCTTCCTTCCTTCCTTCCTTCCTTCCTTCCTTCCTTCCTTCCTTCCTTCCTTCCTTCCTTCCTTCCTTCCTTCCTTCCTTCCTTCCTTCTTTCCTTCCCTTTCTTTTTTCTTTCTCTTTCATTCATTTATTTTTTTCTTTTATTCCCTCTTTCCCCTTTTCTTCCTTTCTTGCCACATCTGGTGGTGCTCAGGGCTAAATTCTGGCTCTGGTTCAGGGATCACTTCTGACGGGGCTCAAGGGACCATGCAGGGTGCCAGGAGTTGAATCTGGGATGACCACAGGCAAGGCAAATGTCCTGCCCACTCTACTGTCGCTCCAGCCCCCAGACACCTCTTTCTCAACCTAATACTCTACAAGGACTGGTTGGTGGTACCCATGCCCTTCTCCCCATCCTTGGTCTCCGTATTCCCGGAATAAAGTCAGACCAATGTTTCATCCGTCCCGAGACTGTGGTTGTCAGTATCACCCAGGAGCATCACGGGAACGCACCATCCATTCTTAGTTTGACTCTAGATTTATTTATTTAGTTTGCGGGGAGGGAGACACACCTTGGCAGTGCTTAAGGCTTACTCCTGGCTCTGAGCTAAGGATCACTCCTGCAGGGCTTGGGCACCGCAAGGTATTCCAGGATACAACTCAGGTTGGCCACATGCAGGGCAAACGCCCAAACCTGCCTCGATAGCTCAGAAACAGCTGCCCAGACTGGCTTCCCGTGAGCAGGATCTCTCTGGACAACCGAGCCCCAGGAGTCCAGTTGCCATTTTTCATCCAGCTCTTAGTGGGGACCTGGGCTTCCCGTCTTTGGTCCCTCCTCCCTCTTTCTTTAATTAATACATAAATATAAAATTGCATTCTATGGTATAACATAAATTATAGTATACATACAATATAGTATTTGGGAAGAGTCACGCCTAGCTGTGCTCAAGGGCTACTCCTGACTCAGTGCTCAGGGTCACTCTTGCTGGTGCTCTAGGGGCCATATCAGTGTTCACAGAGAACTCAGTTCTTCTGCATGCTAGAGAGTGTGAGCTCTGTCCAGCCCATTAAAACATTTGTCCAGTCTTTTTTTTTTTAATAAATTCTTTTTATTTTTATTTTTTGCTTTTTGGGTCACACCTGGAGATGCACAGGGGTTATTCCTGGCTCTGTACTCAGGAATTACCCCTGTCAGTGCTCAGGGGACCATATGGGATGCTGGGAATCGAACCCGGGTCGGCCGCGTGCAAGGCAAATGCCCTACCCACTGTGTTATCGCTCCAGCCCCCTTTTGTACAGTCTTAAAAGACAATATTTTGAAATTGATTCTATGTATTGGTAACTAGCAGATAGCACCCTCTGTCCCCGTACACGTTTATGCATCCAGATTCGTCCCATCATGGGTAATCAGCCCTTCAATTACGGTATATAAAATTTTGGATAATTGCATGTTCTTAATTTTGTCCTTTGCAAAAAAAAAACAAAACATAGTTGCAAGCTAAAGGCGATTTTCTGCATTTTCGTTTCCCAGAGTCAGGTCTGTGGGAGCCAGATTTCCACTCAGCCAAGCGGACCATCGAAGTCTGTACAGCTCTCTGGGCTTCCACACGCATAAATCATGTCACCACCACCAAGTTCCAGCTACGGAGGGAGCCGCCCCTGTGACACGCTGTCCTCATCCCTGCCGGGGTTTCTGTGCTCTCTCCTCACCCCCTCGCCCTGTCGTGTCAGCTCTGTCCTGGCGCGTTTCCTCGCTCAGATGCGCGAGAGTGAGACCACATGGTGTGCAGCCTGCGTTTCTGGCGCTCTTCACGGCACTATAGCTCTCCATCCACATTGATCACATTGATCACCAGCAGAAATTTATTCCTTTTTTTTTTTTTTTTTGGCATGGCTTCCTGGCATCTGGATGTTTGACCTTGTTTTTCTCACTCACTAAATCTTTCCTTGCCAGTTTATGGGAGTCCACAGCCCTGCTTGCGGTGCTGCGTTTGTACGGATATACCGGGATGTCACTGGTCTCCTGGAGTCACCCCCACCACCTCCCCCGACTCATTCCAGTGTTTCTCTGTCCCAGCCCTGGGCTTGGGTCTCAGCCTCCTCCCGCAGAGTGTGAAGCGGAGGGAGGCAGCCCTGGGTGGGCGTGGATGAAGCAGGGACACCTCGGAAGATTAAGAAGACAAGATAGTTTGGGCTGGAGCCACAGCACAGCGAGTAGGGTATTTGCCTTGTACGTGGCAGACCCGGGTTCGATTCCCAGAATCCCAGCTGGTCCCCTGAGCACCGCCAGGAGTAATTCCTCAGTGCAGAGCCAGGAGTAACCCCTGTGCATTGCTGGGTGTGACCCAAAAAGAAAAAAAAAAGAAGACAAGATAGAAATAAGAGAAAGACCATGGTGTCTGGGAAGCTGACGGCCTCAGGAACCGAGAGCCCCAACTCTCCTGCGTGTCCAGTATCTACTGCTTAGGACCAGAATCACATCAGAAGAAATAACATTCTTTGTTCAGCTGCCTATCTTAATCTAGCCTGGCTAAACTGTGACCCCAGGGCCTTGGTCTATTGGGACGGACATCTTTATAATGGGTTTATCTCTAGGGCCGTTTCCTCTGGGGGGAAGGGCAGAGACAGACCGGTCACAGGAGCCTGGCCTCGGTCTTCCACAGCGGCGCCAGTGTTTGGACATCAGGTTCCTGCTCTCTGCCCGTTCTCCCTGTGCCTTGATTCTCTGGTCTTTCTCCCGTCTGAACCGTGGCTCCTGGACTGTGGCACCCACAGCACTGCCGGCCCGTGGCCCGCGGTGAACTCTGTCGGCCACGTACCCTCTAGCTCTCAGTCGCTGGGGACCCCACCAGGCTGCCTCCACCTTTCTCCTGGGCCCGGGAAATCCCACTTCCCTAGTCTCTGCGACTCAGGCTTGTCCGGTGCTCCGTGGGTGCCCAGGCCATAACTGTCCCTATGCTGAGCCAGTCAGGTCACTTCCTGCCTGTCAGCTCAGCGGGTTCCTGGTTAGGTCAGAGAAGCGCTGGGCCCACGACCCCTCGGGCAGTTGCCTTCTTCCTCCCTCCAGGGCCTCATCCTTTCCGTCTTCACCGTCTTCAGCAGGACCCCGGCCACCCCTGGCCACCTACTCCTTCCTGCAGCTCTCTGTCGCTCTGCCCCTTCCCCTCAGACACACCCCTGCTTCCTGCCTCCCCCAGAAACGCCCGGCTGGCCCTCTGCTCCTCCCTGGAAGAAGGGACTCTGAGCGTCCCAGATTGCTGCTTCTTCATGGAGGAGTGACCTGTGTCTGCCTCGGGGAGGAGAGTGTGTGTTCTGGGCGGTTTCTCCAGTGCCTACATGACCACCCGGCCATGTGCAGTGCTCACCCATTTCTTGTCTCATGACCGGGTGGATATGTCTGAGGGATCAACATGAACAGTAGATTTGCTGCTTCTATGCATATGAGCAAGCATTTTTTGGGGGGGGTTGTGGGGAGATGATGGCTGTTTATTTTGTTTCTGTTTGTTTGGGGGCCATACTTGGTGGTGTTCAGGGCTGACTCCTGGCTCTGTGCTCAGGCATCACTGCTGGTGGGACTCAGGGGCTCCACATGGTGCCAGGATATGGCGAGGGCTGACCGTGCACTGGGCAAGTACCTAAGTCCCTGCACTACCTGTCCAGTTCTCAGTTTTGGTTCTGCCTGAGGTGCTGCAGGCTCTGAGGATCGGAGGCTGCAGTTCTCTCCCCAGAAGGTGCCACCTGACTCCAGCATCGACCTGGCACAAAGACACGCGTGAGTTTGACTTGAAGGCCAGGAGTGTGATGTCACACGAGCACAGAATCCTTCGGGGGCTCCCCGTGACAGACAGGGGACAGGGACCTACATCCTCACTCACTGGCCGTCCTGATGTGTCTGAGTGTGTGAGGGGCCGACAGGAGCAGCCGTGCAGGACCCAGCAAGACATCAGGGCTGGGGGTAAGCTCAGGGGGGAGGGAAGAAGAAACTCTGAAGTAATGGGCGCACAGGGGTGGGCTCCAGTTGGACCGGGGCGCGGGAGGTGGTAGGGTGGTATAGTCCTATGTGACCATACAATGACTCAGCAACGCTAAAGACAGGAGATCGAAGCTGCAAGCCCAGAACTTCGTCACATGCCCATCACACGGGTGATGGAAGTCTGAAGGGATGGGGAGGGGGCTGGGATGGGGGCAGGGATGGGATCTTGAAACATGGTGGAGGATGCTGACCTGGGTGGTGGGATTGGTGTTGAAATGTCACATGTCTAAAAGTCAACTGTCAAGACCTTGTAAGTCACGGTTCTTTAATTGAATAAAAACATAAGTGAAAAGGGGTAAAATCTTTGGGTCCAGAGAGATCCTGTTGCAGGTCAAGTTCTTGCTTTGGGTTCTCCCCCCCACTGGCTCTGAGCAGGGAACAAACCCCTGAGCACTGCCAGGTGTGGCCCAAATGCCCTCAGGGCTCCCCCAAAGAATAGAATCGTCTAGAACTTCTTATCTTTCCAAAGTTGCTGTGGACAGAGATGAAGCTCAGGGGCCATGTTCCTCGAGTGGAATCCCAGACAGACTCTGCTTGGCTAGAGATTTGTTTTTCCTTCTCTTCTTTTAGGGCCGGGATGATTAACGCGTCCGTCCTCATCTGCTCGAGCTGAGGGCCCTTCTCGCTTCCACTGTGTGAACTCGATGCTCTCTCTGGGGCTGGGCTTTCTGCCTTCAGTGCTGTTGCGTTTTGCTTTGGTTTGATGTTTTGAGTCATCACTCAAGAAGCTAGAGAAGTGGGAGAGATTCAGAAATGGAAAACAATTGCAACTTTTCATTATGACTTTTTCTTAGGGTTGTTCAAGTCTTTAGGACAGATTTTCTGGCCTGTTCTTAGGCCACTGCTTAAAAATTCCCAAGACTTTTCTTCTTGTACTTCAGTACATTAATGGAAACAGAGTCTCTGCTGGGGAACATTCACTCCTAGTGGATATTTAACTCTGCTGCTTCCACTGTGGAATATGCCGGAGTCTTTTTGGACCTGAAGATGATGAATTTGTCTAGAATTATGAGAAAGGTAAATTTGGTTAAGTAAGAGGTGCTTATATATCATATATTCATCTATATATACACGTATTTTAAAAAAATAAACCAAGGCATCCTAGTAATATGAAGAAAGTAGCAATAAATCGAACTCTTGGAGAAGTTGTAAAACTTAAATTCATTCAAATGGGTGAAACACCCATTTGTTGTCTTTCTTCTAAAAATAACATAAAAAGAAACCTCCCAAAAGTCATAGAGAATAAAATCTGTATCTTGAACATCCAGTGTTGTGGGGGGCAGAAACCTAATCTTGAAAGAGATTCTTAAGTTTTAGTAAGAGTGAAATTTTATTTTTTTTACATGTCTGTACCCTCATATTCTCCTGGTACCTGGAATTGTGCGTAAACTTGAAAATATTAAAAAGTAATGCTTTAATAACTAGCAGGTAGAAACGAGAGTAGAGAGAACTCAGAGCAGAGAAGAAAGCTGAGGAGGAGGAGGAAGAGAATGCATCACCGTTTGAACTCTTCCTGTGGCCAATTACCTTCTGGTGCCTCTGAGTGTAACATGGCTTTGTCCGGGTTCAGTCAATGAAATATTTATGCATCAAAGTGTCCTGGTGATGCTTCCTATGGGAACGTGTATAATGATATAGTATTTATACAGTGCTGTCTTTGATGTGCTCAAAGCCTTTTACAAGCATTATATACTTCATCTGCACCACCCGTGAAGCAGGCTGGGGGGCGAGAAGGAATCTTGTTTACAAATGAGTAAAAGGAACACGGGGAGGACGATACTGCGGCTCCCAGCAGGGGGGTGACCAAGCAGGAAGCCCCTGTCTGTTCAAAGGTGCCAGGAGAGAGATTCATTTCAAGCTGTCCACGGGGACTCTTCCCTGAAAACGTCTCATTTCCCTGGACACCCACCGTTGTGGACCCGATGACCTTCCACTTCTAAGATTCTGCCCTGAACCCAGAATCAGCGTTTGCAGGACGGCGGGACAGAGGGGCCCGGGGTGAGGTCACCCCGGCTGGAATGCGAGCTTCCCTGGCTCCTGCGGAAGGCTGAGCCCAGCAAAGCAGAGAGCTCCCTGGAGCTGTGGCCGTGAGAAGACGCCATCGTGACCCCATGCACTTGCTCCAGGACCAAGCAGTCCCCAGAAACCCACGCACAGCTGGACGTGCCACGGCCGTCCAGGTCAGTGGAACCGTGGGCAGGTGGTAGAGAGAGAACGTTGTCTTTCTTGGTCCCTGTCCCCCACCCAGACGGATTGGCCTCCCCTTTGCCAGGCTTCTAACACAAGCACAGGAGCTGGAAACCTCTCCCCTCTCTGCTCTCTTGGCCCAAACCACGGAGGCGAGCAGGTCTGTCTTTGGGGCGTTGCTAATGGAGGGGCGATTCCGTTCAGCAGGAGTGCTTTGAAACTAGCGTGTGTCCACCGAGTGTTTGGACAGATGGGAGGACGCGGGGTCTTTGTTGGGGGTGGGTGACAGGGACAGCCTGAGCCTGGATGGGGAGCCGTGCTAGGTCAGTCACCCGAGACCATTTCAGGAGGGACTCTTGATCTAGAAAAGATAATAAAGTCTTGGTTTAACGAGGAAAACAGGGGTGGATGAGCTTCTGCGGTCACTGCCTTCCCGGAGCACACCTACTGTGTGACACGCATCTAAACATTTCTCTAATAATTCATACCTGCATACAGAATATGGCAGCCGTGTTCAGCTACTTTATTAATCAAAAAATTCCATGAGTATGGGGGCTGGAGGAATAGCACAGAGGGTAGGGCGTTTGCCTTGCACATGGCCAACCCAGGTTCGAATCCCAGCATCCCATACGGTCCCCTGAGCACCGCCAGGAGTAATTCCTGAGTGTAGAGCCAGGAGTAACCCCTGAGCATCGCTGAGTGTGACCCAAAAAGCAAAAAAAAAAAAAAAAATTCCATGGGTATGTTGAAAGATCAGAGAAAAACTGCCATCTCTCTGGGAAGTACTATTTATATTGAACTGGTAGTGAACACAATGTAATGTATCCACAGGTTGCTTTTTCCGCATTGCACACCTGAAACTTACTTTGGTGTAATATGACAAAATTTTACTCCAAAAATGGCTAAAACAAATAAATACTGAAAAAAGTAAAAATTAACATGCATAGGGGTCATTCTCATATTGATTTTGGCTATTATTCAGGGATCAAACTTTACATAAAATAAAACTTATGTTTAAATTTGTTGCTTTGCCTTCTGGAAAACAATTTGGACGACTCTCAAAAAATTAGATATTGAATTCCCATTTGACCCAGCAATACCACTGCTGGGAATATATCCCAGAGAGGCAAAAAAGTACAATCGAAACAACATCTGCACATGTATGTTCATCGCAGCACTGTTTACAATAGCCAGAATCTGGAAAAAACCTGAATGCCCCAGAACGGATGACTGGTTGAGGAAACTTTGGTACATCTATACAATGGAATACTATGCAGCTGTTAGAAAAAAGGAGGTCAAGAATTTTGTAGTCAAGTGGATGGGCATGAAAAGTTTCATGCTGAGTGAAATGAGTCAGAAAGAGAGAGACAGACATAGAAAGATTGCACTCATCTATGGTATATAGAATAACAGAGTGGGAGACTAACATCCAAGAACTGTAGAAATAAGTACCAGGAGGTTGACTCCATGGCTTCGAGGCTGGCCTCACGTTCCGGGGAAAGGTCAACTCAGAGAAGCGATCACCAACTACATTGTAGTCGAAGGCCATGTGGGGGAAGGGAGTTGCGGGCTGAATGAGGGCTAGAGACTGAGCACAGCGGCCACTCAACATCTTTATTGCAAACCACAACAGCTAATTAGAGAGAGAAAACAGAAGGGAATGCCTTGCCACAGTGGCAGGGTGGGGTGGGGGGGAGATGGGATTGGGGAGAGTGGGAGGGACACTGGGTTTACGGGTGGTGGAGAATGGGCACTGGTGAAGGGATGGGTTCCCAAACTTTGTATGAGGGAAGTATAAGCACAAAAGTGTATAAATCTGTAACTGTACCCTCACGGTGATTCTCTAATTAAAAATAAATAAATTTAAAAAAAAATTTGTTGCTTTGTAGGTTTTGTACTTATGTACATATATGTATACATTATGTATTTCTTTTTTTTCTTTTTGGGTCACACCTGGTGATGCACAGGGGTTCCTTCTGGCTCTGCACTCAGGAATTACTCCTGGTGATGCTCAGGGGACCATATGGGATGCTGGGAATCGAACCCGGGTTGGCCGCATAGAAGACAAATGCCCTACCCACTGTGCTATCGCTCTGGCCCCTACATTATGTATTTTTTTTTTAAATAAAGAACTCTAGTTGCATTTTTGTTATCCTTTCTAATATATTATGTGAATGGCATTTGAAAAATATACATTGGATCTTCTACTAATCAACCCCACACATTTTTATACTGTGTTGAGGCCAGAAAAAAATTTTTTTCCAAAGAGAAAATTAAACAGCTGCTACAAAATCAATGCATTAAAACCCAAGACGAGGACCCTTCACAGAGATCTGGTTAGAAGTTACACAGTTATAGGTATTGTATAATGCTCGGCATGGAATCAAAACACTAATCTCATAGGCTGAGACCGGGCAGAGGGTTGTGAGGGTCAGACTCAGGCCGAGCTCTTGGTGGACTGACCCCTCGTGAGCTGCACCCACAGTGCCAGCTTCCTGCCCGCTGCAGGCGGGGGCGACTTCTCTTCTTGCACACACAGTCGGGTTTGTGGAACAAGCCGACGCTACGCCCGGAAGTGTTCCCAGTTTGGAGAAACGGCCTCTCCAGCCCACACGGGGGCTGTGGACAGTCGGGGAGATGTCGGCCTGGGCCTGGCCTAGTGTTGTTCGGGGGTGGGGTGGGGGCGGTGGGGGCCAAGGGGAGGGGCTCTCCTCTCTATGCCCCCAAGTGCTGGAAGGTTCAGAGTTTTTTCTCTCTGTGAAACCCACAGCCGGCTCCCGAGTTGGTGCTACGGGTGGACGGGGTGGGACGGGGGGGCGGGGGGGAAGGGGCAGGACGGGGCAGGACGGGGGGTCTCCCTGCACGTCCAAGGGTGAAGCTTCCACCCGAGCACCTTGAAATGCAACCGAGAACCTTGAAATTTGTTGAGGCTTTGAAAGACCAAATCACGAATGGGTGCTTTTGGGTGGGCCTCACCCAGCCTGCCGAGTGCTCCCATCGGAGGAGGCCCCTCGGGGCACCAAGGCTCCTGGGAGCACCAGGCGGCTTCCGGGAGGAGGGAAGAGTGTGGCCTGAGGCTACAGAGGCAGCGGGGGGCGGGGGGGGGACAAGACACTGCCCACACTTCGGCTCTGGGCGGGGAGCAAGTCCAGTGGAGAGCCCACGAGCCACCCAGTCGTGGCCTTTGTCTCCCCGGCACAAGCCAGGGCCTGTCACTCCCACAAAACGAGTGTTCTGTCAACTTCAGACTTTTATAAAAGTAAAATAAGTTTTAGGAATGGGCCAGAGAGATAGGAGGGGCACGAGGCACTGCCAGCCCTGACTCCTCCCCTGCAGGTTCACGGCTGGGAGTCGGCCCGAGCACTGGCAAGGGAGGCCCCGAACTCACGCCAGAGAAAGAGATGACGTAAAGGACGCTGTCTCTGCGGAGCACCCGTTTCCCACACGCTTAGGCTGCATGCCGGGCTGATGCTCTGACCGGGAGCGCTGACCTGACTCCCCGAGACCAGAGACGGCACACCCAGGCTGCACGGGGCCGAGGCGCAGGAAGGCCCATGCCAGAGGTGTTTCTGGGCCGTGCCCGGCTTGGGCCACCAGCACGGGAGCACGGGGAGGAGCCGTGTTTGCGTCCAGCGGCCGGCAGTGGGCAGCCGGGCCTGGACTCCACGTTGCCCAGCAAACCTGTGCTGCTGCAGGCCCAGAAAGGCCGCAGGTTAAACTATCACCCCCAACCCGGTCTTAACCCTCAGTGGGAATTTACTGTGGCTGTTTTCCCTGCGTCTTCGCCCCGGTTTCACTGTTAAGGAAATTATCGGGCTGAAAAGGCGTCTGACCCCTCGGGGGTGAATGCCAGGTCGAGGGCCATTTCTTCAAAGACCGGAGAAATATGTCGAGTCACTTCTGGGGAGAAACAAAGGCGAGAGGCCCCTGTCTCCCCTCCCCGTGGTCCCGCTGGCGTCCGCTTCACCGCCCGCTGGCGTGTGCGTGGGAAGAGCGGGATTTCCCCAGTGTGGGGGGGGGGCGCCTGCGTGTGGAGTCAGCAGAGGAGGCCGAGGCAATCAGGCCCAGCTATGCAAACAGGCCCGCACGCAGCCGTCGGCCTCTGGAGTCGCGGCTTTTCCCAGCGCCCTTAACGAGCGCCCCTGAACACCGCCCAACGCCGTGAGTGGCAGGTGGAACGTTTGTGGTCCAACTTTGCGACCTCTTAAACACCACCTTCAGCGCAGGGAGAGCGCTCCAGGGGAAGAGAGCAGCTGCTCCCACTTCTGTGGGCGCCTCAGATCTAAAGAGAAAGACCTCGCTTGCCTGTAAAGGATGGAGAACAACAGGAGCGGGGTGCTTAACAGCAGCACCCCATCCAGGTCAGCTGAGGCCAGACGTCCCCACAGCTAAGGTGCAAAAGGGCCCTGCAGGTCTCCAGTGCCCGGGGTAGAGAGACACAGAGGCCTCTGGGAACTACAGCTCTCCTGTGAGGGTCAGGGCTGGGAGCAGGCACAGACCGTGACCCCTTCATTGTTCACTGTCTTTGTGTTTCCGGTGCGTGCAGCCAAGGTCGATTTTTTTTTTTTTTTTTTTTTTTTTTAGTTTTGGTTCACACCCAGCAATGCACAGGGGTTACTCCTGGCTCTGCACTCAGGAGTTACTCCTGGCAGAGCTCAGGGGACCATAAGGGATGCTGGGAGTTAAACCCGGGTTGGCCGCATGCCAGGCAAACGCCCTACCCGTAGATGTGTGGAGAGATGGATCACGCGTGTAGAGAGAAAGAGCAAAGTGGGCACATGCATATTTGGTTTTGATGCTTTCTCTGTGGTCTCTTAAGATGCTGAACTTAGAAGAACTGGGCACTTGTGACAGTTTCCAGTTTTCCATAAGAGGAACAATCAGTGGTTAGAAGCACAAAGGGGTTTTCTCTCCCAAACCAGCCTCCATCACTGTAGAGAAACATCAGCTTCCAAAATGTGAATGGCCTGAGCCAAGATTTTGTCTCTAGAGATGTTCAAGGGGAGACAGAACAAGAGCTTCTCGTGATGTTTATCCGAGTGACTAGCCGATAGCACAGGAGCAGATGAAAGTAGTTTTCCCAGTCCTAAAACGCTGTGGACAGGAGTGGGGACAGGGCACCGAAGGGGGGGAATGGGATAAAGGCGAAAGTGGGTGTAGGATGACATTACTTTGTCCTCTCCCCCCTTGCCACGAGTAGCTTGTCCCTGTTTTTCCCGGAATTTAGGCTTACCCCAGTCTCACCCATCAAGGTGTTCCCGAATCTCTCCCTTCCCTTTGTTTAGCTGTAATCACTTCTCTATGCTCTCTTCCCCAAAAACAGCTAATCAGTTTCTCCCCCTAATCTGACCTTACAAATTAGCAGAGTCAGATTAGGGGGAAAGCTGATTAACTCTTTTTGGGGAAGAGAGCATAGAGAAATGATTACAGCTAAACAAAGGGAAGGGAGAGATTCGGGAACACCTTGATGGGTGAGACTGGGGTAAGCCTAAACTCCGGGAAAAACCGGGACAAGCTACTCGTGGCAAGGGGGAGAGGACCAAGTAATGTCATCCTACAAGCGGGCTGCCACTTATATCCTGTCAAGCTCCTTTTGTGAGCCTCGGGCTGCTTCCCTGAAAGGACGCGGCAGGAACGGTGCTGCTACACAGTGCGGGTGTGAGAGTCAAGTGTGTTTTGTTTGACAAAGGAAGGGAAACGGCACATGCTAGATGGACAGTCAATTGTGGTACTCGGACAAGTGCTTAGCAACGAGTCCTTTCCCTGCCCAGCCCTGGCGGTAGCATTGGTTGATTTCTGTGGGCAAAATGACCTAACTAGCTCCCCATCAGGGGCCATTTCGAAGACGCTATGGGTTGGGGAAAATCCATTTGTAAGTTTCTCGGAAGAAATGCCAGCTCCAGCCTCCCCGCCCCCGTGCTTGCCAGGGCGCCCTCATTCCCTTGGTCAGTTGATACTACGCCGTTACAGAGCGTTTGCTTTCCATGCATGCCCCACCTGAAACAGGCTTTTATTCCTATTTATTTTTGTTTTGATTTTATTTATTTATTTATTTATTTATTTTGCCTTTTAGGGACTGGAGCGATAGCACAGCAGGTAGGGCATTTGCCTTGCACGTGGCCGACCCGGGTTTGATTCCTCTGTCCCTCTCAGAAAGCCTGGCAAGCTACCAAGAGTATCCTGCCCACATGGCAGAGCCTGGCAAGCTCCCCGTGGCGTATTGGATATGCCCAAAACAGTAACAAGTCTCACAATGGGGACGTTACTGGTGCCCGCTGGAGCAAATTGATGAGCAACGGGGACTGCAGTGCTACAGACAGTGCTATTTTGCCTTTTGGGTCACACCCGGCGATACTCAGGAGTTACTCCTGGCTCTGCACTCAGGAATCACTTCTGGTGGTGCTCAGGGGACCATATGGGATGCTGGGAATTGAATCTGGGTTGGCTGCATGCAAGGCAAACACCTTACCTGCTGTTTTATCGCTCCAGCCCCTAGTTTTACTTTTATAAAGATGAAGTAGGTATGGATAAGTAACTTTATTCAGATGACTTCCTCAAACATTAGATATATTTAATTTTCTTTCCTTTTTGTTTTGCTTTGTGGCCACACACATTGGTGACTCAGGGCTTACTCTTGGCTCTGTGCTCAGGGATCACTCCTGGCAGGCTCAGGGGACCATAAGTAATAGTAGAGATCAATCTTGGATTGACCATGAACAAGGCAAGTGATGTATCCGCTCTCTATCTCTCTCTCTGGCCCCAGGTTTTATTTCTTTCCATTCCTTCATATCTCCATTTGTTCATTTCTTCACTAATCAATGGCTTTTCCTAAAGCATAAGCTCCCCCCACCCCTCACCCCATTTTGTTTGTCTTGGTTTTGAGTCACGCTTGGCGGTGCTTAGGGCTTACTCTGACTGTGTTCAGGGATGGTCCAGAGACCAGATGCAGTGTCGGGGATCCAGCACAGGCTGGCTGTGTGCAGGGCGTCGCCCTACCCACGTTCTATGTCTCTGGACCCTTTGCAGGTCAGATGGGGGTGAGGTTTATTTATTTTCATGGTGGTGAAGTGGTTTGCAGGTTTCCATAGCACCCTCTATACTGCAGCGTGATTTCACTGCCCAAGTGTCAACAGCCCTCCACTACTAGGGTCCATCCCCCACCTCCCCTACTCCCCACCTGCTTTGCAACTTCAGTTCCCTTCCAGTTGGCAGCATCATGGGAGTTGAGTCCCCTCTCTTATTGGGTGGAAGGAAACGCAGGCAGCATTCACCTGGGGGCCAACTGGGATCTAAGAAATCGGAGTAAGGTGGAGAGGAATCTGCATGTGCCCGCCGTTAGCTGCACAGATTTGCTTCTTGGAAATAGAAGGACTGGAAGGTGTGTAAACAGCAGGGAAATTGGGATTAAAACCAAGCAAGTCTGTGGGCAGGTGTAGCAAAACAGATGGCCTTTCCGGAATGTGTGCTCCTAAAATCTTCAATGTTTAAAACGCTGGTGTGTTTCTCAGATTAAAGTGCTATATTCATGAATATAATTACTCAATCTTTCTTTGTTAAATGAATTTTGAATTTTAAAACCATATTCTTCCAAATTAGCCATTAAATCTATGAGCATTTCTAGTCGGATTTAATTCCATTACCTGACAAGTGCTAGTCCTTCATAATACTGACAAAAGTGTGATTAGATCATTAAGTTCAAGGCGTCAGAGCAATTTTCAAATGATATGCTCTTCAAGCATTTGTATTCAGATATAGCCTAATGCAAGACCAGGAATCAAATACATTTCAATCTTTGTTAAAAGAGTGACATTCTCTGGCCAGGTTGATGTCAAGTTCTATGAATAGTTTCATTCTTCCATTTATAAAATAAGACAGTAATCGTTCATGGGAACGCTGAACAAGTTCATTGTTTAACACGGAGAAAAAGAAAAAACAACCCTATAATAAAAAACAGCAGTCTATGGCCTTAACATTTCAGCATCAGTTTTTCTGGTTAGTGATCCCCATTTCACGTGAAATCAGCATATACAATTATCAAGTCCCTCAAACTGACTTACTCAGGCGTAGGTTAAAAGCAATTGTTTTGCTCAATTTCTCATCAAACAGAAATGATAATATTTCAGTTTTCTCCATGTTGAGGTGATTTATAAATTAGAGCTCTTTGAAGATAATAGTTGGGATTAAATGGCTGAAAGAAATGAATGAGCAAATGGAAGCATTAAAGCTTTGGATGTTTTATGATCGACCTTAATATTACACACACACATCATACAAACTCATATATATCCCTATATGCATAAATACATAGACTATACATATATGTACACATATATATTTGTGGTTTTTATATTTGATTTTCTTACCTCAAATTCTCAGTGCTGGCACCTACTCCCCAAGTAGGGAGAGCCCCCAGCTACCCCCAGGCCCCATCCGGTTTGCCCCTTCAGTTTGGACCCCAGGATTGGCTGGCAGTTGAGGGAACTTTCCTACCATTCAGCCTGGCTCCTTCACCTACCGATTTCTTAGAAAAACAAAAAAGATTAGCTGAAAACTGAATTCACGCTCCAGGACAAACCACACAGAAGCACAGGGAGGTAAATCATGTCTAAATACTTAAGGAAAATGACAGATAATTTGTGGTCTATTTGCTCCGTGAAGCCTTTCTCTGGAGTCTCCTCCCCCGAGGGGCTGGCGGCCGGCTGCCCTGCCCTGCCCTGCCCTGCCTGCCTCTCTCCCCTCCTCCGCCCTGCCCTGGGGCTGGGGGCTGGGCTGGTGGCAGTCTTCAGCGCTGCAGCAGACGTTCACGTGCAATCTGAAAATCCCTCCCCCGGAGCCCCCTGCTTTGTTTCACGGGGTCTGCTGAAGGTGCAGCACAGTCTGGAGCCCCCGGGTGGGTTAGAGATGAGCCCGGCTGTTCCCTGGAGCGTGAAGGCAGTGCTGCCTCCTGAAATCAGAGCATCAGTGGGGCCTTCGGGAGGCCTCCGGGGGCCGTGGGATGGGGCCGCCGGCTCAGAACCCCCTCGGGGCTGCAGCCCGACCTTCTGGCCAGTGCAGGAGACCCTTCTGAGAGCAGAAGCAGGGACCCCCACACCCTCCCGGTGCCACAGCTCCTCACACTTCGGGTCACTGCAGCCAGGGGTCAGGGTCTTCAACGTGGCCCGAGGCCAATACTGGATCTTGATTTTCCTTCTACGCTCCAACTTTCCGACTTATTTATTGAGGCGAGATTAGTTTGAGATGGACTGGAGTAATAGCACAGAGGGTAGGGCGTTTGCCTTGCACCTCACAGACCCGGGTTCGATTCCTCCGTCCCTTTCGGAGAGCCCGGCAAGCTACTGAGAGTATCCCGCCCGCACGGCGGAGCCTGGCAAGCTCCCCGTGGCATATTCGATATGCCAAACACAGTAACAACAAGTCTCACAATGGAGACGTTACTGGTGCCCGCTCGAGCAAATCGATGGGATGACAGTGCTACAGTGCTAGTTTGAGACAAGAGTAGGTGTGTGTGTGTGTGTGTGTGTGTGTGTGTGTGTGTGTGTGTGTGTGTGTGTGTGTGTTTCTGGTAAAATTAGTTTGTTTTTATTGAGGGCCAGAGCTGTTTGCTGGTTTGGTTTGGGAACCACACCTGGCCTGGTGGCGCCCGGGGCTGACGCTTGGCTCTGTGGTCAGGGGTCACTGGTGGGGGGCCACATGGGGTGCCGAGGGCCAACCCCGAGTCAGCAGCGTGCAGGCAAGCAAGCGCTGTCCCCTCCAAACTCGGCCCTGGCCCAGAGTCGATCCCAAGCGCATGTGGTGTCACGGCACCGCGCCCCAGCCCCAGTGCTAATGGCCTTCCACGGGGGTCCCGAGCACCCTCCCGCGCAGGCCCCCACCCCTGTGCCCACATATGGAGCCTCAGGCCCTGGGCAGACTGAGGGACCGTTGCTCGGGGCACCGCCCGTCCCGGCTTTCTTCTTCCCTCTGTCCCGAGAGTGGGGCCGTCAGTGTGTGTCTTCCTCTTCCCCGCGTGACTTTCCATACGAGCCCTTGGGGTCTTTCCCTCCGCTCCCCGCCTCCCCTGCCCCCTCCAGCTCCCACAGCCCAGAGAGAGGCACCCCTGTTGGCCTACGGCTCCCTACTTTCGTCTCACTCTGTGAGAGTGGAACTTCTACCCCGGGATGTTTCTTTTCTAATCCTGGTTGAGTTTTCTCTCACACACTAGGCCTTTGTTTTGGGGCCACGCCCTGCCCTGCCCAGGGGGTTACTCTTGGCTCTGCACTCGGGAATTACTCTGGCGGTGCTCAGGGGGTTATGTGGGGTGTCGGCTGTGTGCAAGGCAGATGCCCCGCGCCCTGTACTGTTGCTGGATCCCCTCACCCAGACTGTGTCTATCTTCCTCGTCTGTCCTGAGATGTCCTCCAGGCTGGGCAAGGCCCGTCCTTGGTGATGCAGTTGGAGAAATACCGTGTCTGATTTGCGTATTTGCATCTTACGGCGTGCCCAGGCGCAGATTCGGTTTCCTAGCAGAGTGTCGTAGAGTCGAGCTACTTTGGCACCTTTTTTTTTTTTTTTCTGTATGTTTGGCAGTGTGTCTTGGATGCAATTCTGTGTCTGCATATTTAATTATGCTCCACTGATAAAGATTCCACAGAGGTGAAGTTGGTCTTGTAAAGGACTGTGTCAGGGCGGTGATTCCAGCCTGGAGGGCTCAGGGAAAAGCTAGAGATGATTTATTTTATACTCACGCATTGAAGAGTAAGAAACTTGAGACTGGGAGGAATGACCCTCAATCGTTTCCCTCTGTCTCCGGGTAAGACTGGCCTTTCCTGGGGCTGGAGATCGTCCGGAGGTGAGCTGCCTGCACTTTGCCTTGCACATGGCCAACTCTGGTCGTTCCTTCTGAGCACAGAGCCAGGAGTAGCCCTGAGTCCTGCTGGGTACTACCAGCCTTCTCCCGTTTCTCCCGCCCCCCCCCGTCCCGCCCCGAATATTATCACGTGGAGTTCCTCAGTGAAGCTCAGGATCCCACAGAGAGTCACGAGGAGCCAGGCCAGGATCCTCAGGTGGGGAGTGGGGGGTGCAGGCTCCCAGGGGTACGGTCTCACCGAGAATAACACAACCGACATGAAAATGCATGACCAGGGGCCAGAGCCACAGGGCAGTGGGCAGGGCACTTGCCTTCCCCATGGCAGGCCCAGGTGAGACCCCTGGCCCCCCAGATGGTCTTCTGAGCCCTGCCAGGAGTGACCTCTGAGCTCAGACGCAGGAGTAAGGCCTGAGCACAGCTGTGCCCCCATCCCTAACCCCCTTCCCCGCAAAAGGGGGAAAAATGACCAGGGCACATAGCCGCAAGGGCTATACTATTTCCAAACAAGAGGTTCTCAAGAGCCAGGCTTGGCGCGGCCCACGAGTGTGGCTGTGAGGGTTGGGTCGTGCTCACTGCATCGGGGACCAAAACACTACCAGGAACAAAGCAATAAAAGTGGGATTGTTGGGGGCACCTGCCTGAAGAGACGATATACGAACAAGAACGGGAGAGACACAGAAGCTAAGCAGGCAGGGAGGGGAGGCTCCCTGGAGGGAGAGCAATCAGAGAGGGCAGAGCACGGCAGAGTCGGGATGAGCCCTTCCCGCCTCAGCTGTGGCGACTCTCACACCGAAGGGCTTTTAAACCCAGCTCTTACGGATGCAATTTAGGCTCTAAAATAATCCTTCACCTTTAAAAATTTAAATAACTCCCATTTTTTTTTCTCACCATTAAAAACCAGGCTGCAAATGTTTCTCCTGCGTTTATCTCTCAATGATTAGAAATGAACTTGTTCTAGAACAGGAACACAAAACAGCTATGAGATATTGCAATTTTTCCTTCCAAAAATTTAGCTAATTTTTTTTTTCTCTGACTAGAAACATACGACAGAACTTGTTTTTTTATATTCTTGCCAGCCCAGGGTATTAATAAGCTTCTAACCACTGCCAATTTGATAGTAAAAACATGATCTCTTATTGTTATTTGAATTTAATCATTTGTCAGTTTGATTAGGTTTTCAAATAATTAATAGACACTTCTGCTTTGTGCTCTTGTAAATGGCTTTTTAGATCCCTTGCCCACTTAAAAATAGATCAGCTATCCTTCCTTGACTTATAAGAACATTTCATAATATCTAGGAGATTAGCTGTTGTCAGATATGTTGTAAATATTTTTTTCGCAGTTTTTCTCTTCACTTAAAAATGTACTTAACTTTTTGGCACCTAAATAATTTTGATACCATTTTATATCTATATAAATAATCTCTATCTATAAAACACTTATCAAGTCAAATTATAAAAATATTCACTTTTTCTTTCAATAAATTTTGAGAGTTGGTTCAATTTGGATTGTTGGTTCAGTTTGAATTTTATTTTAGTGTAAGAAAGTGAGGTGAAAGTTATTTTATTCATTTTTAAATGACAACGAGCTCTGCCAACACCCTAGACAATAGATGTATCTTTTTGTCTTCATGTACAATGCAAGAGTTATCAGATGCCATTGTTTGTAGTCTAGACTCTGCTTCTCACCATCATCACTGTATCATTTTAATTATTATTTAGAATTTTGCTGCTCTCTTTGTTCTTCAGAATTCTGGGGATTATTTAAAAATATTTCTTTCCAAATAAATTTTGAGTGATCTTATAAGAGTCTAAAAATATTTAGAAATTCTATTGTAATCATGCATACTCCCAATGTTAATTAATGTCTTTACGTGATTAAGTATACCCATTCATAAATAAATTATAATCTTCCTATGTTATTCAGTACAATGCTACCCTGAGATTCCTGTAATTCCCGCCACCTACCTACTAACACGGGATGGGAACTTTTCACGCAGAATATTTAGGCATGGCAGGAGAATTGGATTCAACTTGAAGATGATGCCTTGCCAGTGTGTGGTGCTTGGACGCGCTGCCAAGCCGCAGGCACGGCCCACCCTGCAGTTGGGTGTATTTTGTTTGCATGGGAGCGTCCCCTAAGAACTTGCACAGCCAATCCAGCAGCACCTCTGACCCGTCCCTAGCCAATGACTTTACACGGATGACTTTGCACAGCCAGGATGGGACTCTTCTCCCCTCGTCCTGCCTGCCCTTGGAAGGAAGCTCTGGGCTGCACATTCCTGGCAAAAGTGCCTCATCCGGCTGCCACCTGGAGCCTCAATCTGACGGACATGCCAACTCTTCCCGACAGGCTGGGAAGTCGAGGAAGGGCCGTGTACAAAGCAGTGGCAAAGGTGGGCAGTCTGCAGCATCTCAATACTTGGTGGTCCTTTTTAAAAAACTTTTACTTTTTGGGTCACCCCCAGCAATGCACAGGGGTCACTCCTGGCTCTGCACTCAGGAATCACCCCTGGCAGTGCTCAGGGGACCATATGGGATGCTGGGAATCAAACCTGGTTGGCCGTGTGCAAGGCAAACGCCCTCCCCGCTATGCTATCGCTCCGGCCCCAATACTTGGTGATCCCTGAAGGACTCGCGTGTACTTTGTTGCTGTTGTTGTGAGTGACAAATATATCAGACACATGTATGTGAAAACGGTAGAATTAACGTGCATCCATATTCAATTGCATTTTGGATTACCCACTGTCTTCAAATATTTCTACAATCTCACTCCCTTGCAGCTGACTCCCTTTTCATTTTCCTACCTATACTTTGTGATCCATAAACATTAAAATATGTGCATTTTCTTAGAAAAAAAAAGCTGGCTTGTAGACGGGTGAATGAGCAATTTTTTTTCAAGCTGCTCTTAAATTTTCACTGGCTTGCTCTTATAAATCCATGCCAACCATTTACCAGCGTATCGACATTACAAGAGCCAGTGCCATTGAAAAGGGGAATTAATTTGAAATTTCATCATAACTGAGACTTGTTCTGGTTGTCTTTCTTTTCTTGTGTGATGATGTAACAGCTCATCTGTTCTTGTTTGCTATGAAATTCTAAGCCAAAATAGCTTGTGATGGAGGGGAAAGACTCAAGAACATATGATAGATCACTCTTGAAGGGGTTTCCATGCTTCCCTAAACCACAATTTTTATTTGATGCCAATACCTTTCTTTGCCAACACAAACTCTGATGATGGCAGAAATTTAGGATTATTTATGTAATACCTTTTGGAGGAGAGGAAATTTTTAAAAGTACAGTTTACAAAATAAGAATAATCACTTGGAACCTACACTATAAACATTATTTTAAAATTTCAAATGCCATTTTTCTTGTGACTTTGGATGCATAACTAGTTCTTGAAAGGCTTTTTATTACATATTTTATTCCCATGTTAATAGCAATGGGTCAACAGCTTGAAAATGAAGTGATTTGATCAGTGTTAAATCACATGAAGTGATTTAATCATTGCCAAAGTATGAAAACAAAAAAGATGTTTTGTTATGAATATGAGGTCAGATATTAATGCCTTTACTTTGACATATGCCTTATGCTCTCTTAGAAAAAAATTAATTAATACCCTTTCTCCTTAAAACAATTACCATTGGCTCTTAAAAAACAAAACTTTCAAAGACCATTTATGAATGGCTCAAATTAAGAGTAATTTGAGTCTTTTATAAAGGGGTGATATTATAATGAAAATCTTTCGGGCCCAATTGTTACTTACCTAATGCTATTGTAACAGCCACAAATGTGGTGGTTCACAATAACACAATTTATTCTATTGCAGTTGTGGAGGTCAGCTGTCTGACATCTGTCTTATTTGCCCAGAATCTGGGTGTTGCAAGGAGACTCGAGGAAAGAATTTGGTCCTCCCGGCTTTGGATTTCGGGAGGACTTTGCTTTTGCTTGCTTGTTTCCTAGTAGCTGCTCATAATTCCTGGCTCTGCTCCCGCGCTCAGAGCCAGGGCTGTCGTCTTCTCTTTCTTCTGCATCTTGACGTCTCCCTCTATCTGTGTGTGGAATCCCTCTGTTCCTGGTCTAGGGGCCGCTGGGATGCTTCCCGAGCTCTGGCCTGGAGGATTCAGAACAATCTCCCCAGGTCACAGTTTGAACACAACCCCATCGCCAAAGACCCCCCAGTTTTGGACAGAAAGACAATATTCTTTGATCTCAGGGATTTCAGGGTGGATATGGATCTTGAGGACCCAGCCACTCTTCAGTCTCCATAGCCTGTTTTCTACCTTTCATTTTTGACCCCTTGTTTTCGCTTTTTATTATTGCCAAGACACGGTAACACTTACCTCCAAATAGTTCAGATTGCATTGCAGACAGAGAAACACATATGCAGGGAAACATATATACAGAGAAATGAATATGTAGAGAAATGCATATGCAGGGAAACATATATGCAGAGAATTGCATATGCAGAGAAATGTATATGCAGAGAAATGTATATGCTGAGAAACATATCTGCAAGGGAACGTGTATGCAGAGAAATGTATATGCAGAGAAACATGCATGCTAACATAGTTACAACTCAATAATGGCATCCAGCAAATTATTCCTAATTATTTACCAATTTATGAATTGCATCTAATATCCCAGCTGTAAGCTTGTTTTCATAATTAATCCTCAAAACATATTTAACAAATTTATGTTTTTGGTCCTAAAAAATTGAACGTAGGGCCTCAAACATCCTACTCAGCCATACCACAGTCATCACAGTCTTTTTTTAATAGTTTTACAGTCAGGATTTCTCATTCTCTTTAGAGTGATTCACTCCTATGCCCCACACTGATGTGTAGGAAAGCAGGGCCTTTTCTTCCGTGAAATACCTGGTCTTTTGAATTTGTGCGATGATTCTTCTGGTGGCTTTTAAGTTGTTTATCTGTCCACTTTCCAATTCCATTCATTGGAATTCAGTTTTATTTATTTATTTATTTATGTGTGTTTGTTTGGGGCCATATCTGGCATGCTTGGAGCTACTCCTGGCTTTGCACTCGGGAATCATCCCTGGAGAAGCTCAGGGACCACCTGGGATGCCTGGGATCAGACCCAGGTTGGCCACGCACGAGGCAAGCACACTTCCTGCTGTATTCTCTCTCTGGTTCCTAGAATGTGGTTTGAGAATTTTGATTAAATTAAGACTAATTTTGTGGGGAAAGAATGTTCACAGAGGAGTATCACAAAGGACACCAGTAAATAAAGTATCACATAGGTGACAGGTAAAGGTGATTGCCCCCCCTACGTGAGTGATGCTGATTGATCACTGCATTGGGTTTGATAAACTGTCTTTAGTGCAGTCTCTTCAGCTGGCGTGAATGAATGCTAAATTATTCTTATTGTAATCAGATGAAAAGATACATACATAAATTCAAAAGACAGGTTTGTCTTTCAAAATCAAGTATATACAGCTTTTATATTTCTGACTATAAAAGTAATTAATAGCTGCAAACATTCAGAGAGAAAGAATGTGAAGACGCAACGCCCACAAGATAGTATCACCCATACTATGAACATTTTTCAGCTGCTGTGAATCTGTGAACTCATATGTAAGTGTGAGCCTCCCTTTAAGTGCGTGCTTCAATCACTAAAAGTTTTGACACTCATGTACTAGGAATCAGAAAATCTTACGGTTGGGTTCTTAAACATTGCTGTCATCAAGCATATCAATACTTTATATTCAAAGATTTTCCTTGATGGTGCAGTTATTTATTCACGTTACAAGTCACTTGGCTGTTTTGTTTTGCACTCAAGAGTCTCTTTGTAGTTGTTACTCCCTGACTTTGAAGATCACACTGGTTTAAGGTCAACACAGCCTCATTAATGAGAGTAATGAAAATCATTAGGATGAAGTCACTAATTACGCTTCAGCAACAAGAGGGACAAGTTAGAATTAATGATTCACAGAGAAGCGACATCTGAGATGAGTTTAAAGCAAGACAAGCAGTTTTTGAAACTTTAAGTTGAAAATGGCTAAACAACTCTTTAGTCAGAAAAATCCATGAGCTAAGGTAGAGGTTCTTGTAGTTTGTCTGAAATGATTTTGTTGGTTAAATTCTGAAAAGTAGGAGTGAAGAGAGTGTTAAACTAGAGTGCACCGATTTTACAACATTCATCATCACATCTCAGACAATCTGATTTCATAGTATTCTTATACACTATGAATTCCTCTCAGATGATTTAGAATCCAATGCCAGATGTTGGATCATGTCACTATTAAATATTCAAAAATTTTGTCTAATAGGTATGGAGTCAAACCTGGGTTATCTGTATGCGTGGCAATTGCCCTACTGGCTGTGCTATCTCTTCAGCCCAATATTTGATGATTTTTGACAAATAGACTCTATCCTGCTAAATGATATGTGATCAAGAGACTTGACATCATCACCATCCTGTTCTTTGCCTTGGCCCCACAACCTGAAAGTTTTCTGATATCCCCTTTTGTCAATCTCCATCCTTCACAGGTGGAGGTTTCTGTAGATTTTTAATAGATTTTTTATCCACTTTTGTAGTGGATGAAAACCTTATTTCTAGAAAATAAATCCTAAAATTTCTGTAAATATATTATTAATAGAAGGACCTCAAACCCCAGTTCACATAAAGTTTTTGGACTCAGTATTCACTTCTGTAATTTTACTATCTTTTCACTTTTAGCCTTTGTTTATCTTTTGGTTGGGAGTCTCCTGCAGGTAGCCAGGTGTTGATTCAATTCAGACTGAGGATGTCTGATTTTCCCTTTATTAAGCATCAACTGTTAATGCAATTACTGGTATCACTGGGCTTATGTCTGTGATGTGATTTTTCTTTAGTTCCTCTGTTACAGCTTCTCCCTTCGCCCCCTGTCCTTTATTGGTTAGTTGGATATTTTTAGTACTTGGTGTTGATCCTTTCACTGGCATTTACATGATGTTCTTTGCATTATTTCTGGTGGTTGTTCTGGGAAATAGAATACTCACTCTTAATTCAATACAGGATATTTATAATGAATATTGTAACATTTTATAAAAAATGTAAAATTCTTACAACTACAGAATTTCATTTACCCCTTCAGCCTCTGTTCCTTTGTCATCATGCATCTTATGTTAAATGCACTAAACTGCACAATAAAATGTTAATGCTTTTGTTTCCTAACATTAGTTGTCTTTTGTGTTTGAGCGATTCTTCAGTCATTTGGGAGTTTACCTTGCATCCTGCTCACCCGGGTTCAATATCTGGCACCACAGAATGTCCCCTGACCTCCAAGATCATGCATTTTGTGACCTCATTTTTCCTAATTCTGTGTAGTATTCCATTGTATAGTAATATCATAGTTTCTCTATATAGTCATCTGTTCTTAGCACTCATGTCCCAGGATACCCATGACATTTTTCAAGGAAAAAGATTGAACACTCCTGAAATGGAACAATAAACCCTCACAAGTAGCTAAAGCAATCTTTGGGAAAAAGAAGACGGGAGGCATCACCTTCCCCAACATCAAACTGTACTACAATGCTGTAGTAATTTAGTCAGCATGCTATTGGAATAAAAACAGAACTGCAGACCAATGGAATAGAGTTAAATACCCTTACACACCCTCAAATGTGTAATCACCTGTTATAATTTATGATCATTTAATTTTTGATAATACAAATCATCCCCTGGATGGTTCACTGCCTCATTGTGGTGGGGGGTGGCAGTGGTGCCAACCAGCAGAGAGTGAACCAACAGGTGCTGCCCAGATACGCAGGGCAGGCAAGTGCATGTTTGTAAGCGTGTAGACATGCCAGTCGACCAAAAGCTTGAATTAGGTAGACTGGGAGCACCTGTAAGGGGGATTGGAAGCCACCCTAAATGCTTCCATCTCTCTCAGATGGAAGGGTATCCTGCCCGCACAGCAGAAACTGGCTACCATGGTGTGTTCGATATGCCAAAAACAGTAACAGTAATGGGCCTCATTCCTCTGACCCTGAAAGAGCCCCCAACATGGCAGTGTTGGGAAGGACGAGCAACGAGAGGCTGCTAAAATCTCGGGGCTGCACTAGGCTGCCAAAATGAAGAAGGACTATAATGACTGTCTATACTTTCAACACACATCCGCAGGCATCAGAAGCATCCATTGAGGACCTGATGGTGCAAGTGCGGAAGATCAAGTACGACGTCATTGCACTGATCGAGATGAGAAAGCATCGATCACATCATGCCGTTTTCGATGCGGAAGAACTGTTCCTCGGAACATGTGACAGTAGAGGCGTCGGTGGTGTCAGTGTCCTTGTCAACTCGAACTTGGTCATGAGCATTGATTTGTTCAAATGCCTAACAACCTGAAATGGACGATTATGTTTGAATAGATGTGGCTCATTGACAGCAGTTTCTATCTTCGTTGTCTACGCACCAACATCCAACATGCCATTTTGTTGGTAAAGAGGCATACAGCACCCATTCCAGACAAGGTCAGACTCGAACACCTGAAGAATCTGCGGCCAGTACTCGTCAATACACTGGCTCGGCTCTTCACACGCTACCTGTCCATATGCAAGGTTCTGTCCCAATGGAAAACTAGCAGGATGGTTCTGTTGTACAAGAAGGGAGACAGCCACAACATTGGCGACTATAGCCCGATCTGCCTGTTGTTCGTCATCTACAAACTGTTCACTCGAGTCATCCTGAATAGAATAGGCAGAACACTAGAAAAAGAACAGCCATTCGAGCAAGCTGGGCTTCGAAAAAGATTCAGCACAATTGACCATATCCACACGGTGACCAAACTCATTGAGGTTTCGCGACAGTTTAAGATGCCGCTCTGTCTAATGTTCATCGATTTAAAGAAAGCCTTTGATTCTGTTGAGACTGAAGTGGTCATCGAAGCCCTAGCCAAACAGGGCATTCAAACTCAGTATACCAGGATCCTCCACAAGCTGTATTACAGAGTCACACCAGGATCTCATCATTCTTCAAGGAAGTGATCATCGACACAAAGACAGAGGTTTGGCAGGGTGATACCATTTCACTGAAAACTCTTCAGTGCCGCCCTTGAGAATGTCATGCGATGACTGGAATGGGAAGGAATGGGAGTGAAGATAGATGGTCAGCAAGCGCAACACCTCTGCTTTGCTGATGACATTGTTCTAATAACACTAAACATTAGTCAAGCGGCTCAAATGCTGGCCGACTTCGACTGTGAGTGTGGAAAGGTTGGACTGCAGCTGAATCTCACAAAGACAATGTTCATGAAAAATGGACTGGTTCTTGACATTCCATTTGTTCTCAATGGAACAAATATCTCTGAATGCAGACGTTATGTGTACTTGGGTTGAGAACTCAACATGACGAATGACTTAGTGCCAGAACTGCGCAGGAGGAAGAGAGCAGCATGGAATGCCTTCAAGAGTGTCGAAGAAGTTGTTAAGAGGACAAAGAACCTCTGGCTCTGGGCACATTTTTTGACTCCACCGTTCTTCCTGCATTAACATACACCTCAGAGACCTGGGCCCTATGAGAACATGATGAGAACACTATTCAGGTCTCCCAAAGAGGAATCAAAAGAGCTATGCTTGGAGTAGCATGTTTCACTCAAGTGAGAGGAGGAATTTGGAGTTCCAACCTCCATCAATGGTTGAGGATCAGGGACACTGCCTTGTTTGCCAAGGCATTGAAAATCAGATGGCCTGGACACCTAATGTGATTGGAGTTGACTGCTGGACAATAACCATTACCAACTGGATTCCATGGGATGTCAAAAAGAAGGCCTGGCTGCCCACCTATGAGATGGTCAGACTTCTTAGTCAATAGCCTGCGTGAACAGTTTGAGGCTCTTTGTGTTTCTGGAGAGAGAAGATACCATTGAGCTACACTATCACTCAACAGGGACAAATGGAGATATTACTGGCACCTGCTCAAGCAAATCGATGAGCAACGAGATGACAAGTGACAAGTGAAGTGAAAATTTTTGATACGGGAGTAAGAAATATGAAGTGAAGCAGGAAAAACCTCTTTAACAAGTGGTTCTGGGAAAACTGGACAGCTATGTGTAAAAATAAACTCAGTTTTCTATCTAAATTCCATACACAAAAGTCAGATCAAGATGGATTAAGGACTTGAACATCAGACTATAAGGTACATGGAAGAAAATATAGGCAAAACCCGCCACGACATTGAAACTAAAGGCTTCTTTAAAGATGAAACACAACTCACCAGGCAAGTGGAAACAAAGATAAAAACAAATGGGACTACATTACATTAAGAAGAGCTTCTGCACCTCAAAAGAAATAGTGACCAAGATACAATGACAGCCTATGGAATGGGAGAGATTATTCATCCAATACCCATCTGATAAAGGGTAAATATCAGAGATATACAAGGCACTGGTCGAACTTTACAAGAAAAAAAATACATCCCCATCAAAAAAAGGGGGGGGGGTGGAAATGAACAGATACTTCCTCAAAGAAGAAATTCAAATGGCCAAAAGGCACATGAAAAAAAAAAAGTTCCTCCTTACGAATCATGATGAAGATGCAAATCCAAACAACAATGGGATATCATCTCACACCATAGAGACTGGCACACACACATCCAAAAGAACAAGAACAACCAGTGCTGGAGCGATGCGGGGAGAAAGGGACTCTCACTCACTGCTGGTGGGAATGCCAACTGGTCCAGCCTTTTTGGAAAACACATTGGCATTCCTCACAGAACTCAAGTGGAGCTCCCATTTGACCCAGCAAAAGCACTCCTGGAAATATACCCGAGGAGGCCAAAACACACAGCAGAAGCTCCATCTGCATGCCCATGTTCACTGCAGCCAGAATCTGGCAGCAGCTGAGTCCCCTAACACTTTAAAGATGTCATTCCATCATCCCACTCTCTTTTTGCTTTTAAATATAGGTTTTATGCCATTTATACCATTGCTCTTATATAAATGATGTATCGTTTTTCTCAGAGTGCTTTCTTCATTGTTTCATTTTCTTGGGGGTTCAGATTTTTGACTAAGGATATGGGTAGGTGTGTTATGGGGCAAATTATGTCCAAATCTTTATATTAAAATCTTAACCCCCAGAACCACAGAATAGGTTTGCATTGGAGATAGAGCAGGTGAGTGTGTAAACGAAGTCACCAGGTCCTCATTCAGTCTGAGTAGCACCCTTATGAGTAGAGGAAATTGGGACCGAGAAATATCAGACATGTGTTTATGCACCAAAGAAAGACGGCTTGAAGGCACGGGGAGAAATGAAGGGAAACAGAAGAAGTCAAACCTCTCTCACCCTTGGTCTCAGATTCCAGCCTTTGGGCCAAGGAGAGCCTTCGTTTCTGTTCTTGAGGTAGTGTTGCGAACAGCCACAAATCAAGGCAACAGAGTTGTCTTTGTCTTTATTCTATTTTGGGGTTCACTAAGATTCTTGGATGTGTTGGTGGCTGTTTTTTCACCAAATTTGGGAACTTTTTAATAATTTCCTTAAGCGTTTTTTTTTAAATCTTTCTCACTCATTTTCCTTCTCTTGTTGTGATCAAATTATGCTTGTTTTATGTTGAACTGCTTTGTACTGATAGTTATTCGAATTATTTTTTTTCTTAGCCTATTTTCTCACTTTTCCGAACGAGACCCATTTTTCAAAAAATTTGTCTTTGTGTTCATTTGCTCTTTCTTCTGTCATCTGCCATCTTTTGCTCAGCTCGTATGTAGAGCTGATATTAGTACAGCTGCAAGGTCCATTCACGGACATTAGGAAATGCTATTACACCAAAATACTGCCTATCTTTCTTGAAGTAAAAACAGATGGACACACTTTGGTACAGTATAGTTCATTTCTAATTTAATGTCAAAGTTTGGGGCCTTGGACAGCTGTGCCTGGGTGGGCTTCTTCCAGCCCTGTGCTTGGTTGTTCTCATAGGTTCTTGGGAGATTGTGCCGTGCTGGGGAAGGAACCAGTGCTGGCTGCAGGCAAAACAACTGAGCACCCTAGCCCCTGTGTGATGGCTCAAATCAATGGTTCGCTTTTTTAAAAAGAGGGTCTATGAGTCTCAATAAAATTTCAAGTGTTCAAGTTTGAAATTGTTGTTAGCCTTTGCACTAATAAAAAAATGTACCCACACAGTATAGTAAATATATATAAATTTAATTAAAACCATGAAATACATATTTGGAATAAGCCAATTACAGAACATTGTGATAATAACAATGGTAAAATATCTTTGCAGTCCCGGGCACTGAGTAACCATCTAGACTAGTAGCTTGCTCACTCAGTAAATGCTGCTGAAGAAAAGAATAATTTGTTTGCATTTTATGTGTTCTAGTTATTTTAATGCACATACAATGCGATTAAAATATTATTTAGCTCCATTAAGAATTTTATTTGACCTTTAAAATACATGTGGAGTGAAATACTGTTGAGAAAGCAGCAAAATAATGCCAATAAGGAATGCTTGTAAAACTTTTAAAAGAGTCAGACACACCAATGTACGTTAGCAGATTTATATGCAATGCCAATATATAGGGATTAAGAGTGAATAATTTAATGACTCACCACAAACCAGGTAGCCTATGTAACAATTAACTACATATTTTAAGACATTTTTAACTTGCCTTTCTATTTTTCTATCTCACCTAATACTTTTATGTAGGGCCAACATCAGACCGTGACTGAAAGTATATATGTGCATACTTTTAAAGACGTTTTAAAAAATCAATATAAATATCTCAATATTATTCTAAATAGAAACATCACGTTTTTCCTTTGGTCATGTTCCTTAATGGTATCAAAGAAATACGTTGACTTTCAAAGTATCCCAAAATGTAACTGTCTTAAAGAGGTTTTCATTCCCAGACAGTTGAGTGGGGTGTTAATCTTGTTCTGTTTACCAGAAAGATTCATGTATAGGAATGAAATATCAGAGATTTATTCTCTGAGTAATTCAGAGAATGACATTTTGTCTCTTTAAAATGCAGTGACATTAGGGGCTTGAGAGGTTGTATAGTGAGTAAATCACTTGCCTTGCACACAGCCCACTCGGGGTTAATCCCTGAGCCCCCCCTATGAATGATCTCCAGGCACAGAGGCAGGAATAAGCACTAAGCATGACCAGGTGTGACCCCCAAACAAATAGCAACAAGAACTGCAGTGGACCTAGGAAGGGATCGCTATTACTAGTTAACATCTTCAAATAATTACTCTTAAAAGTGACCGGGCTGGGTTGTTTTGCATGCAGGAAGCTGGGTTCGAGCCTCACCATTGCTCAGGTGATGCCCTGAACACCTCCAGGCATGGTTCCCCCCACCAAGAAGACATCGTAAAGGGGGGGGGGCGGTTACAGGTTCCCCTGGGCCCAGAAGAGCCTGTTCAGCACCACATGTGGCCCGGTACTAAACCATGGTTCTATTGGTCACATATGGCTGAGGTTGGGGGAGTGAACAGTGGGTAGGGCGTTTGCCTTGCACGCGGCCGACCTGGGTTCGATTCCTCCGCCCCTCTCGAGAGCCCAGCAAGCTACTGAGAGTATCCTGCCCGCACAGCAGAACCTGGCAAGTTCCCCGTGGCATATCCGATATACCAAAAACAGTAACAATAGGTCTCACAGTGGAGACGTTACTGGTGCCCACTCGAGCAAATCGATGGACAATGGGATGACAGTGACAGTGAAAAGTGACCGGTTTTCAAAATACCATACAAAGTCCAGTTTCCCTTAGCACAAACACAATTGATTAAGGGAACAGTCTTGCCAAGAATTAAGTTGCTTAGAGTTTCTTAGAGGATCGGCAGTTCTGTGCTGGCCTATGTAAAACCAGATGGCAATAGATCATTTCTGAGCATTTGGAAAAGAAGAAAAGAAATTGCAAAAAGGGATAGGAAAACTTTTTGCTCGGGACCAACTTCTTCTGAAAATCATATCTTGTGTTACTTCTGTTGAAGAGAAACCACATCTGAATAACAAACTAGGGTTGGCATGTTCATTGATGCACTTGGCTATTTGGAGTTTCATATTGCTCAGAAAGCAGTACAGAGAAAAAGAACTATGGAAAGAAAGTAAGTAAACACAATATTTGATTTCTACTCTGCAGGAACTTCTATTATGCAGGAAAAAAAAAACCCTGAAGTTGAGAGGTTTTCAGATAGGTTTAACAAATTCCACATTTTTTGATTGAACTCCTTTCATGTGTAGGCACTGTTTTCGACTCTGGGGATATGTTCGCAAATAAAATTTCTTCCCTTGCAAAATTCACATTCTAGCAGGTGAAGAAGACAAACAATAAATATAGTAAATAAGGAAGGTACATGGTGTCTTAGAAATTGCTATTTCTCCAGTATATTTCTACCTGATCTGTTGGATATTGGATGGGATGCTGGGAATTGCTAAGTGTTATTAAAAGGAAGAATAACAAGAATACGCGGTAGAGTTGGAGCTATATTATTAAATGGATGAAGTGGGGGGAGGCACATAGAGAAAAATGTCATTTACACGGAGTTGAAGAAAGAAGGGGAGCTGGTTATGCAGATCTGTGTGTGAGAGAGAGATAATTCAGAGCAAGGGGACCGAGAGCAAGGGTGTTCTGAGATAGCATGTCAGGAACTACAACTCCCCAAAAGAGTACAGTGAACTGAGAGAGGAAGAGAGATCCAATTTGGAGGGAGCCAGGGTCAGATTAGGTTAGCTCTTTAGGTTATGGAAAATACTCTGTGATTTTCTCTGAATGAAATGGGAGACCATGGATGGCTTTCAGCAGACTCCTATCATCTGATTTGCAACTCACTGTCTCTGCCTGCTGCCTGGAGAACTGATCATGTGTGGAGACAATGGTTCGAGGCTGGGACACAGATTGCAGGGAGAACATTGCAACAATCCTGATCAGAGGGCAGCGATACCCAGGCACTGAGCACAGGAAGGGGAAAGGAGTGAGAGGGAACCTGGAGACGTTTGGAAGGTGACGCCAACCAAAGTTCATTTTGGATTGGACACAAGAGAGGAGAGTAGTTCTGTGGTCAAGAGGGAGTCAGAGGCAACTGGAGGGTGGAGTTGCCATGGGCTGAGAGGGAAGGGAGCAAGTTTGGAGCCACGTCAACAGCAAATAGCTTTCGTGTTTAATCAGGCATTTGAGACATCACTTGGAAACTATCTCATGAGAACCAATATTGAGGGAAAGCTTGCCCTGTTGAAACCAGCCAGAGACTCTTTGTTTAGGATATTATACCTTAATGGCGTTTCTTTTGATGTGTCATTGCGGTACAAGATCTTTTTAATGTGGCATTTTCTTATGGAAACCTAAGAGAGATAGTGAGGTCAGTGTGGTAGATTAAATAAATGTTTATGTTCTTGGATTTATTTATCCTAGGACAGAATTGAGACTCATTTGCTAAAGGTTACTTGGCTAGTACCAATACAGGAACCAAAATTTAAGTTTCAGTATTTCAACACTATTAATTGATAATCCTCATGAGGTCAGAGAAATATTTTGAATTCCACAATATCTGATGGCATTTTTTTGGAATCTGCATTTATTTCTATTTCCAAGACTTAAATCCTGATTTTTAAAACAGTTCCTATACCTTTGCCTATTCTTAAAGTCCTCCATTATAGTTCATCTGCTCGGTTCCATGACTTCGAACCTACAACCCTTACCTTTCGAAGGTTATGTGAACATTGTAGACTTGAAGATATATTTAACCTTGAGAAAATGTTAGTTGACTGAATAGGAAAGATTTTTTTATTACATAGACAATGAAAGCAGGACTTTGGGAGCTACATGTATTGTTATATTATTTTTTACATGATTCAATTCCATTACCAAATCAGGAAACAGTTCATTGGTGCAACCATTTTGGAAAATTTTAGCTTCTCCAGGAAGGTTAAGAGAGAGCTACTGTGCAATTATAAAACTTCTGGGTGCCTATCCAAAGAATATTAAAATACCAACACAAAAGAGTTTTATCTGCTCAATGTTCATTTCAGTGTTATATAGGAGTTAAAATAAAGAACTGGCCACTCCGCGTTCACCCCACCACCCAGCACACAGCTGCTCCTGGAAGGTTAGCTGCATCATGGGAGCTTAGCTGGCCCAACAGGCTTCCTGAAAAGTCACACCGAAATACGTGGCGTTAGCTTCACATCAGAAGTACCTCTTACCTCATTTCAGAGTAAAAGTTGAAGACAATGCTGCAAAAATATCGTCTAGTCATTGAACCCACAACTGTCGGGATGCAAAAGAGTCCTTGGTGTCCAGTTTCTGTTTTGTAAAAATAGGGAGAAATAAAAAATTTCTATTAATAAGGAATATTGAAAATGAATGGAATGAAAGTCGGAGGTTGATCCAAGGTGGTATAATACCACCGTGTCAAGGTCTTTTTTCTTTTTGGCGTGTGCTTGAATTCTTGGGCAAGTCCCCGACTCTCAGGAGAAATCCATGAGCTCATGGAATCCACAAACCTGTGAGGGTCCGTGAAGACCCGGAAGGAGGAGCCTCGTTTGTGCACTGGCTTAATTTAGTTCAAGCTGACAGCAATTGAATCCCTCCCACCATTGTTTTCGAGTCATCAAGAGCAGCTATCAACACAGTGGAAAAGGAAAATAATTTTTTAATATCACACTGAAGTTTTAATCTCCTAGGTCCTCTGAAGTGACTCTCTGAAAGATGTTTCTGGTCCAAATTGATTATTTCATTTTGTTTATTGTTGGTTTTTGGGCCACACCTAGTGATGCTCAGGGATTACTCTTGGCTCTGTGTGTGCTCAGGAATCACTCCTGGTGGTGCTTCGGGGACCATATGGGGTGCCAGAGATCAAACCCGGGCGGGCTGTGAGGAAGGCTAAGTGTCTTAGCAGCTGTACTATTGCTCCGGGCCCCACCTCTGTTTAATTGCCATGCGCTCTCCTTCAGGAATTTGATTTACAGTGACACCTCTTTTCAAAGAAAGACCTATTTATAGGTAGTTCTGCAGTTGTATTCAGGTTTTTGAAATGCCGGTTACTAAGCTTTGCTCTTTTGAAAGCAGTTAACCGCAGTCTTTGTAGGAATATCTTCAGAGGGAACATGTGCTGAACCATTTGCTGCTTTGTGGTGAACTGCTTTCTCTGCGTTGCTGCGAAGAGATGCATGCCAACCTTAGAGAAAACCTAAAAGTTGCCGCCCTGTGATCCTTTAGTTCACTGCAGTGCCTGTGCGTCACCAGGAAGGAAATCCACCTGGAGTGGGGAGGAGAATGCAGGTGGAAAGGCCCGAACCCCCATACGCGGTGAGTCAGTCACGCTGACAGCGCTCTTAATTACACACCACTGTCTTGTGGGCCTCGGGCAGTGCCCCAGGTCCAGGTGCTCAAGCTCAGCTCAGGAGCATGACGGTGCTTCCCCTAAAATCGGGGGTCCCGGAGGACGGCGGGCAGGTGGGCAGGGGAGTTGACGCTCTTCCCTTCCTCTGGGCATTGTAAGGTGGCTGCTGACCCCAGCCCTGCAGCCTCTGCACTGCCAAGGGGCGACGGTGGCGGCGTGGAAGGGAGGCCTGGCTCTGGAGAGGGAGAGCGGCAACCCTTGGGAGGGGCCCAGCCTGGCTGCCTGCAGCTCTCTGGCGGGCTCGGCCCATCCTGGGGAACGGGGAGGGGGGGGTGGGCAGAGAGAGAAGCCCCTGGGAGCTGGTCCCATGCTGGGGGGATGGGGGGCAGGGCAGAGAGAGAAGACCCCTGGGAGCTGGCCCCATGCTGGGGTACGGGGGCAGGGGCAGGGCAGAGAGAGAAGCCCCCTGGAGGATCAGGTGGTCCATTTCAGTCACAGCCCAGTGGACACCGGCAGGAGCTGCTGCCCACAGCTGCCCATCCCCCCGCTGGTGCTGGGCGGGCCACCCGGAAGCAGGGCAGTGGGGGCTGCTGCTTTCCAAGGCCCCCCTTTGGGGACCCCTCACTCCAACGCTGCCCTCCCCCAACCCCAGCTTCTGCTGTGTGACACCCAAGTCCACCCCTGACCCTGGTCTGTCCACTGGGTCTGCGGATTGTGGGGCAGAGGGGGGGCTTCGTGGTTGGTGACAGCACTTCTGCCCCGACCACGAGTGCCTGGTGCTGAGGCCTGACCCAGCCGGGCTTGATGCTCACCAGACGGCCGTGCCACTAGCTGCTGGGTCACGTGCCACTAGCTGCTGGGTCACGTGCCACTAGCTGCTGGACCACGTGCCACTAGCTGCTGGGTCACGTGCCACTAACTGCTGGGTCACGTGCCACTAGGTGCTGGACCACGTGCCACTAGGTGCTGGGTCACGTGCCACTAGCTGCTGGACCACGTGCCACTAGCTGCTGGGTCACGTGCCACCAGCTGCTGGGTCAGGAGCTACTACTGGTGTGCCACGGGGCCGTTTGCCCCTTCAAAGTCGGGAAGGGGACGGAGTGGGGACTGACGGGGACAGAATAAACCCTCTTCGAGTCTTTGGAGGTGAGGCTCTCTCCAGAGGCGACTGCCCTGCCTCCAAGGAGACACGCGCGCACACACACACACACACGCACACGCACACGCACATGCACACGCACACGCACACGCACACGCACACAGGCACCCGTGTCCCTGCACGCGGAGGCACAGAGCTCGGTCCTAACGCTCCCTGAGAGCTGCTCATCTCTTTCCTCCAGATTCTCGCTCCTGCCCCCCGCGAGCTCCTCCTCCCCTCCGGGGTGGGGTGAGCAATGCAGAGGGGAGCCGGGAGCCGGAGCACTTTGGGCAGCGAGGGCTTTGCCCAGTCCTTGCTCGCAGGGCAGACCTGCAGTGGGCGCGATGCCCGTCTTCGCCCTCCAGCCCAGAAGCCCCCCGCCTTCTCCTCTGCAGCACAGACGCGGTTGCTCACGGTCCGAGGGGGCGAGGCTCCTCCCGTGGTGCTCCGGGCAGGGTTCGACTGCTCGGTGAGGGCAGGGCTGTCCCCGCAGGCTGTGAGTCAGGCCCCGGATGACAGGGCACAGCTGCTCCTCCGGGACACTGAAGACACCGTTTGTCGGTGTCAGCCAGGGGACGCGGGGCAGCGCAGACTCAGGCCTGGGGCGGGCGGGACCCGGCCTCACAGGTCCTGGCCGTGGGGACAGGCCGGGCGTGTGGCCGGGACGGTGAGTCACGGCAGCCAAGGGCAGGGGGTTATGGACAATGCTGGTGACAAGTGCTCCCCTCGCTCAGAGTGCTCCGGCAGAGCCTTGCAGTCAAGGGTCCACTTCCTGGCCCTTGCGGCTCTAGGGAAGCGGTGGCTGAGGGTCCACCCGCCAGGACCCTCTTCATGAGCAACGCCGGGCCACACAGGGGCCGGCGCGGGAGCGGAACTGTCTGTGGTTTTCCTCGCCCCCAGGTGCTAAATTATATTGGTTAATTTCTGTTAATCCTTTGAAATGTGGATGGGAACCTGTAATGATATTTCTATGATAAAGTAAATTTCCATTCATCTTTAGTGCCCAATTTTAAGCTCATCTTCTGCTACATTTGAAAATGAGTAATTACGGCACCGTGCTTTTCTTTTCCTAATTGCTTTTCTTTCCTGGAATCCTAGCGAGTGCCCTTTAGACAAAGCAAAGGAGAGGTATGTTATTAAAAAATTATTCCTAAAGGCAGAGTATTTGCTGAATTCCCTTTCCTGCTTCCAAGAAACATTTAATACTTCATTGACTCCTGACAATATATATAGGCCCCCCCAATGATGCATTAACCTATGATGTATGTGTGGCTATATTTTGCTCTTTAAATAAAAAGAAGTGGGACAAATCACATGCAAGTTCACGTGGGTTGCTCTTAGAAAGTTAACAAAATACACAAAAATAACAAATTAAACAGAAGCCTCCATTATTATATAACAAAAAATTTTAAATACAATAAAATTGCAAGTGCATTAGAAAGGAGATTCTTATGTTGTTAATTGTATATGATAGGATAAAATCATAAGGAAAAGATATAGAGTGCATGGTAAAAATCAGATGATCAGGGATCTACTCTGTAACTTTTACTTTTCTCTTAAGGTTTTTATATTAAGAAAATAAAGAAAAGTCCACATATCTACTTGCTTTTTCTATGTGCACTATGCTTGATTCAAAACAAGCCTGGAAGGTAAATGAGGAGTATTTAAAATGAAAACTTTCAATTTACCAGGAATATTTTTTGAAGTTAGTATTAACGCTATTATCAATTTTCTCTGAGCATTTATTAAAGAATATCTTTTGTTTTAATTTGTCCAAGACAAAGAAGTTTAGTGACATTTTCAATGAGGAAGGAGCTTCAATTAACCTTCATTGCTAGGATATTTTATGTGCATGAATTACAATATAACAGGGTAATTACCTAATACCTTTTGTGGAGGAATTCTAATAAAGAAAGAAATTGATTTATACATAATGAAATTCAAATTCTTCATTTCATTTCTTATCAAATTTTTATTATTAAAATGATTGTAAACTCTTATTTTGAGGCTGATAAAAAAAGTTTCTAACTTACATCTCATGTTGAAAATACTTCATTGTTGTCATATATTGAAAAGAAATTAATAGCCAAGCACAGTTGTAAAACTGAACACTCTTCCACGTTGGTTCTCAACTTCATTTTGGGCTTTAGCGCCCTTAAGAAGTAAGGGGCAGGGGCTGGAGTGATAGTACAGCGAGTAGGGTGTTTGCCTTGCACATGGCTGACCCGGGTTCGATTTCCAGCGTTCCATAAGGTCCCATGGGCACCCTCAGGAGTGATTCCTGAGTGCAAAGCCAGGAGTAACCCTTGTGCATAACTGGGTGTGACCCAAAAAGCAAAAATAAAAAAAATAATAATAATATAGAAGGAAGGGACAAAGGTTTGTTTAGATATATCTTATTTTTTTGTTTTTCTTGTCTTTTTTTTTTTTTTTGCAGGTGGTGGAGGGGCTCACCTGGTGATGCTCAGGGCTTACTCTTGGCTCTTTGCTCAAGAATCACTCCTGGAGGGCTGAGGGACCATTCATGGTACTGGGGATCAAACCCAGGCGGGCCATGTGCAAAACAAGCACCTAACCCCTGTACTATGGCCGAACCTCCCTCCCAGCTCCCCCCCTCCCGTGTATAGTATTCTAAATATTACTAAACCACCAGAAAGATATTTTCTGGAATTTACACTGAATGCATGTCAATTACAATCTACTATACTATCTAAAATTCTAAGCCATGAGCTGCTTTTTATTTAACAAAAAAATTGTAGTTTTCCTCCCGAAAGTAAGAGAAGAGAAAATTAAGTGAATGCTTTGGAGATGATTTGGATGTTGGAAAACCTCCCAGATAGCTTTGAGTGTACGGAAAGTAGAACTCACCTCTAGTTGTTCCAATCGCTCTCATGCTTTCCTTCCTTTCTCCTCTGGTTCCGTGAGGAGCCAATTAATGAATTGGTGGCAGTGGTGTTGGTGTGTTTCCAGCCCCGGCTCCTGTCTGCTCCAAGATCCCGAGATGTGAACACGCCTTCAGCTCAGGGCTGTGAAGAAAGGCAGTTTGCACATCTCGGCCCTCCCCAGCCCCGCCAGCCCCAGGAAAGGTGTGAAGAGAAAGGATATTGTTTATACCTGATACTACGGAGCAGGCGAAGGAAGCTGAAAATAGCAACTGAAGAAAACGGTGACAGTTTTTCCCTAATGAAAGGTATTGAAAAACGAAAATTCCTCCTCTGGTTTGTATCCTCCACCTCTTGCTTAAATCAGAAGGGGACTTTTCTGTTGTTTTTCAACGCTAACAAAGGACAGTGTGCACCCTTACACCCACACCCACACGTGCCTGTCTTGCCTCAAAAACATGCCAGGGTTGGTAGAATCTATTGTCACGGTGGTTATAATGACGGTAGGTTGTGTGTCAGTGAAGTCTCTATTTCCTAGTGCCCTCGTGGACCATGTAGATTTAATACTTACAAGATTTAGTATTGCAATCACCGAAACACTCAGGAAGGCTTTGTCCCTTCACTTTTCATTTGGCAATTGGGCATTGTATGAACAGAGCTTTAGTGGGAGATTCTAAAAATAGTGCACAGTGAAAATGGGTGTAGGTTCCCTACATATTCTCTCCCAATCAACGAAGAACTTTCAAGATCTAGGAAAAAAAACAAAACCACAATTGCTCTATCTCTCTGTGAATATGTATCCATCTGTCCATCCATCCACTCATCCATCTATCTATCCATCCATCCATCCATCCATCCATCCATCCATCCATCCATCCATCCATCCACCCATGCATCCATGCACCTATCTGTCTGTCCGTCCGTCCATCCCTCCATTAGTTATCTACCAACCCCACCCCGCCAGTGCTGTTTCTCTGGACACACCTCCGTCCATCACTCCTGTAGGAGGGCCATGCTGGCCGCTGCAATGCACTAAACCACTGTACTTTTCTGTTTCTTTAGTTACTGGGCCTCCCAAGCCCAGTAGTGAGAGGGGACAAGGGGACCTCGGTACCAGTCCTGGGGATTCACGGCCACATCCTTGGGTCCCCAGGACCACCCTGGCAATGCCCACTCCTATGGCATTGAGGTACTGGGATTGGACCTGCTGGGGGGTCTGCACGGCTTGTGTCTTAGCCCTTGCACAACCTCCCCAGCCCTGCTAAGCCTATTTTAAGTAATAAAGTCTGGCGGGGCTGCCCAGTTGAGAAATGCTGGAGAGCAGGAAGCAGGAGTGAGGGGGAACAGTAGGAGCGTTGGGTGGTCCTCCCCGCACCCCTCGTCATCATGGCAGTGTAGACTCTCAGGGCTGCTCTGGGGCTGGACACCTGCCGGACAGTCTCCGACATTGAACTCGATCCCCTGCAGGTCCCCGGGGGTCAGAGGCCACCTGGGTCCCCGCTGACTGGCTGACAGACAGGGGAAGGGGCTGTCAGGGCCGACTGCCTCTCTGGGGAAGCCAGAGCCCAGTTCTCCACTGGGTGGGGACGGCCATCACCCTCAGGGACCACGGCTGTCACTCTCGCTGCCTCTCCCAAGCCCGCAGGCCCCCCTCCCCCTCCCTCACCCCCCACTCTCGCTCTGTCTCCACGAACCCTTCCACCCATGCTCCCATTTTCAGCTTCTGATGACTCCCACATCCTCAGGTCAATCTCGGCTTCTTCTGTCCGTGGTGGGCCGGTCTCCCTCAGGCTGCCGGCGTCTCTCAAGTCCCTGCTGCCACCAGAGGACGGACGGCCACGCGCTGTGTCCCCGGCCAGAGGTGTGCTGTGTCCTGCTCACATGGGCTCGTTTAAAGCAAGATGTCAGCGACATGACAGTCCCCTAAGAGCGAAAACAAACAATGCTCCCTTATAGATTGTATGTGGCGAGGTCTTCAGTGCCTGTCCCGGTCAGAGGACAGGGCTGAGACCCAGCACGGACACGCAGTCCAGCTGACTGACCTCTGCTAGCCTGTGAGCTCAGCCCTTCCTCGGACCCGAGATGGCTGGAGGAAGGAATGACCCCAGGAAGCAAGAGTCCTGCCTCTCGGAGCTAAGTCCGCGGAGAATCTGCCCCCAGCTCAGTCCCTTTGATGCTGTTAAACCGTTCCTGTCAACACCAGTCGAGGGGTGCTATCGGCACTATGCATTTTAAAAGTGACAGAAATCGCACATGGAAACATTTTCTTGGGCTTGACCTCCACTGCCTGAAATCTTTTGACGTTCATCCTGTGTTTATTTCTGCCATCCTGAACAAGATTTGGACTTGCTCACCCCAAGTGCTTGGGGCCCCAGTAATCATTAATGGGCCAATGACCAAGGGAGAGAAGGGTGGGCATCGATCAGGTTCCTCCTGCAGGCCCCAGGGTTTCCTGGGTGGGCGGTGAGGCAGATGCTCCTGCCGTCTGAAGCCAGAGGTGCTCCCATAAGCGGAGATAGTTGCTCTCACCGTCTGAAGCCAGAGGGCTCACAAAGTAGGACAGATAGCAAAGGTGCAGCATGATGATTTCCTGGGTGGGAGGGAGGTCAAAGGGACCAAGGAAGACTCCTTGGATGGGGTGCTGAAGAGCAGATGGTCAGGGAAACCCCAGAAATGGGGATAACTTGTGCTACCCCAGGGGCTCTGGTTTCTGTTTATCTATAGACACAGCCGCACCCCAACCCCCCGACAACCTGGTCACCCCCTACGCCCGAACGCTGTCCTGGCCGAAGCACAGAGCCAGAGTCTTCCTGCAAAGATGGAGAAGAGATTTTTCTCTTGCAGGACACTTTAATCACAGACTTGATAGAAATAGGGGGAAGGACGTGCTGGGGTGGGGGTAACGGCCTGTTACCCATTATACACGTGATATTTTGAGACTTAAAGTCTAATTTAGAAAGATGAAAGAGAGGCGGACTGCCGATGTTTCTTTCCTCTCTCCGAACCCGTCATCCATCATTCAGCGCTCAGCGTCGGCTGCTGGAGACCCAGTCGAGTCACTGGAGTTTACAGCGCAGCCTGCAGTGTGGGAGTGAGCTTAGGAAAGGTCCCGTGAGTGAATTTACCGAGCACTGATTCTTAGTGTTCAGACAAGTGGTCATGTTCATCTAGAAAAGAAATATATGTTGTTGTTGGTTTGTTTAGAGCTTGGTATCTACTACTCAGCTCATTGACTTTTCAAAGGGTATTTTCAGGAATGGTGGAGTAGGATAACCTTAGCTTTGTAGTATTTCTTTGCTCTTTTGTTTGTTTTTGAACCACATGTGGTGACGCTCAGGGGTTACTTCTGGTTCTGCATTTAGGAATTACTACTGACAGGCTTGGGGACCCATGGGCAATGCCAGGAATTGAACCGGATCAGCCGCGTGCAAGGCACACACCCTACCTGCTGTGTTATGGCTCGGGTCCCTGTAGCATTTCTTAAAAGGAAAAAAGACAATTAGGGCAAAGTGATGAGCCAGGAAAAGAAGAAAATAAGTCATATATCATTTTTTTGTTGTTGTTTTGACAATGTTTTGGCCACACCAGTGCTGCTCAGGGTCCCTCCTGTTGGTGCTCATTGCGGCAGGTGGTGCCAGCGACTGAGCCTGCACTTCACGTGCCTGAGCCTCTGAGTGACCGCCTTGGCCCAACAGCAGGGATGCTGATATGCACCCAGAGGGAACTGACTTTCCGAGTAGAAATAGCACCAATGTCAGAAAAGGGAGCTGGTAGCTTCTTCATAGAATCTAAATCTAGAATCTAAAACTCAGAGTTAATTTAGCATGTGTGTATACTAGGGTTGCTAATCCACTGCCCTGGAGATGGAGCTTATCCTAGAATATTCTGGATTTTCCAGGAAGGCCCAGTGTGATGACCAGGCTCGGTGCGAGACGGAGCTAGCTAAGAGGTCGTGGTCACACGTGGACAGGTTTGACCTGAGATGCTGCATCCCAGGTGGAGGGAGGGTTGGAGCCGGCCAGGTGAGCAGCCTCTATCCTCGGAAAGGAGAGAAAGCAAATTTCGCTCTGCACCTTCTAGAAAGGGCCCAGTTCTGCAGACACCTCTCTTTCAGCCTGGGAGTGAAAGGGGAAGCCTCAGTTTCCCCTGGCCGGCTACTGAGAGCAGCTCCATCTGAGGTGTGCCCCATCCACATTTTCCACGTTCCTGCAGATTCCTGGGCTCCTTCTGAGGACGGGAAGTGAACAATTCCCCAAGGCCTCGACTCTGCCCAGACCTTAGGCTCACAGGAAACTAAGAGATAGTGGGAGATCCCTGGGCACGTGGTCGAACAGACGACCCGGAAGCCTGACCCCACCGGGCCACTCTCTAGGACTCTTGCATCCTCTGGAACCATCTTGTCACTGATGACACACACAAAGAACCGAGTTTCATTTAAAAGGGCCTACACCCAAAAGCTTTAACAGTCCCATACTAAGTTACTCTCCACGTGGAGAGTTTTTTTTCTAATTCTGAATCTGTGCATCTTTTTTATTTTCTTTCTGGGTCACACCTGGCGATGCTCAGGGGTTACTCCTGGCTCTGCACTCAGGAATTACTCCTGGCGGTGCTCAAGGGACCATACTGGATGCTGGGAATCAAACCCGGGTTGGCCGCGTACAAGGCAAACGCCCTCCCCGCTGTGCTATTGCTCCAGCCCCTGAACCTGTGCATGTTTATCATTCCACATTTCATTCTTGAAAATACCGAAGAGCCTGGTGGCCATGGACGGGCCCAGAGACCAGCTGTCCCCGCTTGTGTGTCAGTAGCACTGATGTTCTACAGGGAACCTACGGGCAGATTTCCAGTGGAACCTCTGAGGAGGAGCTCGGAGACAGAGGGCAGATTCATGCTTCTCCTCTCACAAATGAGGCCCTCGAGGCTCAGAGGTTTTACATACTTTGTCCAAACCCTTCGAGTTGGAGTTGGAGCCAGAGCCGCAGGCAGACTCAGGTCTGTCTGAGTTGTAAAACCTGTAAGATGTCTCGATAGCGATTTCTTTATCTTGTCAACTCCCTGTTTAGATAGTCTCTCCGTAGAAGAGAATGAAAGAGTTGCCCAATGTTTGAATATTGAAAGAATGAAACTTTACCCAAGTTGGTAAACAAGTTCTTGTGGTGCTCCCCAGAGGCCTCCCTTTCGGCCCAAGTCACAGAGAACAGAAATGGTCGCACGCTGTGAACCTGCCCCGTGACTGTCTCTTTGAAGTTTCCTCAGCAGAAGTAGCTGTTGGTTCATTCAGGATGAACCGTTTCCATAGTCCGGAGCAAGCTAGGACTTATTCCTGGGTACTCAGTACCTGGCTGTGAGTCAGCCTGAGGCAGCTTAGGGTCGAGCCTCTGGGAGGAACCCTCTGCTCTGACGCAACAGAAGCCAACTCAGAACAGCACCAGAGGGAGTTTAGTGGTGAGATCCTGAACTCAGGAATCTCGAGTCTGGCGGAGCAGCCGGACTCTGAGGTGAGGAAAGGACCTGAGTCCATCTCCCGGGAAATCCCCCCATACTCTCTTCACCGTCCAAACTTCAGCTTCCTCCCTTCTTGCCCTGAGTGTTCCAACACTCAGGACGAGAATCCAGCTGCGCCCGGGGCTGCCTTGGGAGGCTGCCGTGGAGAAGGTGCAAGGGACGGTTTCCCTGAAGGAGACTGAGCACCAGGACAGGGGCAGTCCCGTCCTGAAGACCGGGAGAGGAAGTTCAGACAGACCCACAGAGCAGAGTCCTCTTGGAAGGGAGGAAGGGAAGCCTGGGTCTGAATCTCACCTTCCTGTGTGTTACTTTTATTGCATTAAAATGTTTCTCAAGTGGAAACTGTATGTTTCTTCCTTACTCTGTGGCTGGGAGGATCAAGGGAGATCATCTGTACATACGTCCCTGGCACGGTGCCTGAGGCAACATAGGCACACGACCACATTTTTTTGCTTGTTTACTTTTGGGCCACACCCGGTGCTCAGGGCTTGCTCTTGTTCTGTGCTCAGAGATGGCTCCGGGCGGGCCTCAGAGACTCTATGGAGTGTTGGGAGTTGGACCCAGGTTGGCCGTATGTAAGGCAAATTCCTTACTGGCCGTACTATCTCTCCAGCCCGCAATCACAGTTTTTGAGACAGTTGTCCCTCAAAAGTTGCGGAAGGCTGTCACCATGGTACATGGGAGGAAGGCATTTCTCTTCATCGTCTATTCCAGGGAGATCACCTTAGGAGAGGGCTGTGGTAGGAATAAGTAGCCAGTGTTTCCCGGGGAGTAGTGGGGGATGAGGAGAAGTGGCTTGAGGGCCCCCCGGGGACTGGGGGTTTCAGAGCCACACAATAACCCGCTGGTGGGCGAGAGATCGGATGGCATCATTCACCCACAGGTCGGTCAATCCATCCCCAGATAAAATCAGGTTGATGGTTTTTGCTTTTCATCAGTCTCTTTCTAGTCACTCAAATTTGCTAGCTTAAACACTGACCAGTTTCAACCTGCTTAATCTATGAAAATTGATAAGATCACGAGCCCTTCTTCAATGGCTCCGTGGTATAATTTTCTTTCCTCAGATTCATTCCCGTTGTTTGAATACCATGTTATTCCTGTCCCACTCTTCCTTTTCTTCTTTTACCCCTACTGCTTTGTTGAAAAACCAAAGCAAAAGCTTTTAGTTAGCTGATATTCTTCTGTAGAATTGACAGTCTCATAAGGTTAGAATTGTTTTATTACAAAAGCAAACATTTGAAACCACAGATATATGGTTAAGAATGTTTGACTGAGCAGGTGACTTCAAAGATGCATAACTAGATATGCTTCTGTCTGAGTTTTTCAGCATTTATGAAATGAAGTGGAACCTTTTTTTTTTTTTAAAGTTCTTTAAAATGCTTTTTCTTCCTTGCGGTGATAGGATCAGTATTGCATATCAAAGAGTTTGATTTCAAATAGACCCAAACACACACACACTTGTGTTTTACTTCCTTCATTCTTTTTGAAGACGCAAACATTTTATGAGTCATGAAAGACCAATTCTCCATGCTCCTGATGTGGATCAAGTCACCCAAAGTTTGGGTGTTGGTGGTGGCAGGGGTGTGGAGGGGAGGTGCCTCTCCGTGCCAGACCCTCACAAAGGAGCATGGTCCTTAGACCAATGCCCCATCTTCCTCACCCTCTCTCTTCCTTTGTCCCAGGCAACATCTAGTTCCTATTCGAAGATTCTAGCTCAGGGGCTGGAGAGCTAACCCAAAGGTGTCAAACCCGTGTCCTGCATGGCTGAGGGCCTGGGCTTGGGGCTCAGTCCTGTGTGGTGGTGACTCTAAGCTCTCTGAAGGTAGCCGTGGAGAACCCACTCCCTCCCCACGGGCATCGCCCTGAAGGCAAGCACTGGACACTCAGGTCCACGCCAGGGGAACCGTCACAGCGAGTGGTCCCAGGTCCCGCCAGCGCAGTTGGTGACCCCACCCCCATCCCAGTCAAAGTCGAATTTTATGCTTCCAGAGATATCAGTGTGGGGACTCACAGGAGTCAAACAGCTATAATTTTTCTATTTTTTTTCCGGCTGAAACATAGAGTGCTCAGTAAGCTGCCAGGACAAAACTCAACCCCCTCAGAGAGGAGAGGGCAGAGCAGGGAGGAGAAAATCTAGTGGTTGCTCAGCAGCTTGATGCCCCAGCATCTCGAGGAGGGGCCGTGTGAGGCCCCTGGAGTTCAAGGACAATTCTGGGGCTCCAGGTTGGAGAAAGAGGCCTTTATTCCCCAGCAGAGTTCACTTCCCCCTTCTGATGACTTCAAGTTACAGGAGCAAAGGAATGTGGCTGGCAGGGAAAATTCATAGTTGAGGTGTGAAAGGCCAGCTAAGAGACCCTGAGCCATGCCCAGCTAAGAGACCCTCAGCCATGGCCAGCTAAGAGATCCCGAACCATGCCCAGCTAAGAGACCCCAGCTGTGGCCAGTTAAGAGACCCGGAGCCATGCCCAGCCTCTGCCCCTCTTCCAGCCGACAGGAGCTGCGGCTCAGGGAGCACCAGCGAGCCTGTATGTCCAGGTCAGAGATGACGTGCGCCCAGGGCCTGTACCGGTCTGTGTTACTCTGCCCTTCAGACAGTCACCTGGAGGCAGGTGAAGACCTCTGCTTACCTGCGGGATGGCCAAGGTGGACAACAGCCACGCCGATATCGGAGAAGAGTTGGCACCTCTGTATCCATTGCATATTTCTTACCAAAATATTTAAATTGTGCGAAGGAATGCTGAATTGCAAGGAGAGGGAAAGAGTCACACTGGGAACATCTTTTTCCAAGAAAATGTCAAAAGCTAATTCGCTTAATTAAAAGTCTGAATTACAGCACCTAATTTTTTTAATTGAATGAGAATATTATAATAATTAAAGACAAACAATGTTTCTGAGCAATTTAGGATTAACATTAAGCTGAGAAATTCAATATCCCCCAGTGGAGCGGATCTCTGCTGCTGTGTTCAGAACTCCGGTCCTATCTTTCCGGGGGCATTTCCCTGAGCAGATGTTAAGGGATATGCGGGGAGTGACCGGAGCTTCCCCATTCACGGCCTGCCCCGCTGTGTGGCCCAACTTAACCCATCCTCAGTGGCGCTCCGTAGAACCTTCTGGAAATTGCGTAAGAAGGCAGAGGACACTGAGGTTCTGATGAACGGTGTAGGCTACCCGTTTCTTCAAATCGTTGCCGGAAAGTTGTTTAGAAGTGAAACAGGCGTTTGGAAGCAGAGTGGAGATTTCTGCTCTGTGAGGGATGGTTTCGGGGGAGTCCAGACGGCCTGGCTCTCTGGAACACCAGCCCTGTCATCCTTCAGCTGCCCACCTGGGCGGTGCCGTGGCCCGGCAGACCCTCATTCCTGCCCTGCCCTTCACGGGGTCAAAGGGAAAGGCCCTTCGAAGCATCCCCAGTGTGCACAGGCGGACGGAGAGCGGCTGGGGGCTCGGCAGCGTACGTCCCGGCCCTGGCAATTCGACACTGCTGAGCGGGGAAAGCAACTCTCCTTTGCATCCCAGTCCCTCTTTGTGGATCTGTGGACAAAATCCTCCAGAGTGCCCAGGCTGACCTGCCCTGCGCTGGGTGGAGAGGGACTCCCAAGGCCCTGAGCCGGGGGTAGGGCAGGGCAGCCCGGAGCAAGAAGGAGGTGGTCTCTGGGCTCTTCAGAGTAATCTCGTTAAGAGAGGAGAGACGGGAGGATGATTTAAACGCCTCTTAAGCAGCAGTTCCTCCCTCCTGATGTTCCAAGGCCAGTAATCTGGTCTTTTTTTTTTTTTTCCCCTTCAGGCCTGCCAGCCGGACCAGGGATAGGGTTGGCATGCGGCTGATACTGGCACGGCGTTCACTGCCACCGGGTGCCAGCTCTCCCGAGGCTGCTCGGGAAGAAGCAGGATCCCACTTGCAGCCCCACGCAGAAGCGCACGGAGCCAGCAGGGAATTCTCTTTGTTCGGAGGAACGGCTTCCCCCCTCCTTTCATGACTCAGGATTTATCTTCCAGCTGGAAAGACTGTGTCCGTGAGACACTGGTGTAAAACACCAGGAACCGAGAAGAAATCAGCTTCTAAGAGCTGCCTCTAGTGAAGATTATTGGGTGTCCTTCGAGGTGTGGGGCACCCCGAGGTCGGCCTTTTTGCCCCTGAAAATGGAATCTGAAAAAGCTGCTTTGGAAGGGTCAGGGGTTTTCTTCCTATGCAGAGGAAACAAAACAAAACAGAAAGGCATTTAAATGCTCAGTTATGATCTGATTGATTTTTAAATGCATCGAATACCCCCTACCTACATCACAGGACACACAGTTGAGCTCCTCACATCAATGGAGTGCAAGCATTTCTTTTCAGAGTGAGAATTAAAAACATGGATTCGAGTATAAACAGGTGAGCCAGATTCCTGAGGTTTGGACTTGGGACCTTTTCCTTCTTAGGTAGCCAGTTGGCTGTAAAACCTCAAATTATTCTTCGCCTCCCTCCCCCCCCCCTTTCTGGAAAAACCTCAAGCTGTAAGACATGCTGAGCGGAGAAACCCTTCTCAATACGCCAGGTCATTTCTTGGGAGAAGGACCAGCATGGGATTGGTGGGTGTGGAATGCGGGCTGCAGTCAGTTATGCTAACATTTCGTCTAATCCCTTCAAAATTAAATAAATTAAATGCTAATAAAACTCTTTTACTGAGGTGTTACCAGCTTGTGAGGGTCTCAGAGGGATCCCTCCAGATGCATTTGGGGTTCCGAGAGAGTGCAAGATTATTTTCTCAAGTTTCCAACTTAAATAAGCTGAAGACTTTGTTGGTTCTGGGGTGGGGTGGAGGTGGTTGTGTGAGGATTAACGGAGCCATGCTGGAAACCGTTGCTAATCAGGCCGAAATGAATGGTGTGAGGAGAGGAATGCGGGTCTGGAGACATCTCTGTGTGCTGTGTACCTACTCCGCAACTTCTGTCAGCCCATTTAAGTCTGTAGTAATTCCTCGCTAAACATCTGAGTCTTCGGGGAATCGTGCTATAACCCAAGGTAAACTAACTTCGGAAGGTCATGCGTGTCGACCGTTATGGACCCGAGAGTGACGGGTAGCAGGGCGATTTGAATTTCTGACAGCACAAGCAATAAAGTAACTAGCGGTGGTTCCCTCATGGCCCAGCCGATTTCCAGAGCATTTGGGCTGGGCTGGGGAGATGGTACACACCGGGCAAGCACATACTGTGCCACAGCCCTGGGCTTGATCCCTGGCACTGCAAGCGTTTCTCCCCACCCACCCTCCTCCGAAGAGAGCCCTGAACACTGAGCCAGAAATCAGCCCTGAGCCACTGCCAAGTGTGGCCCCGAACCCGCAGCCCCTGCCTCCCCTCCTCCCCCACCCCCGCCAGCATCTGAGTTATTTTCTGAAGATTTGAAGGAATTTCTGTTTCATCACAATAATTGAAGCAAAATTGGTTTGAAGACAGTACAAGGATGCCTGCTAAATAATAAGGAAAAGGGGGGATTAGAAAAGATTTGCGTGTTTATGAATTTGTTACTTGTTTATTTCATTTTCAAGGCACCATCAAAATTGTTTTAACGACGGTGCATGCGGAAAAACTCGGCCTGGGCATACGAGCCACGGTGTGGAAATAGTCCCTTCCTGTAGGTGCTTGTTGAAGAATATGTCTGTTGGACAGTGCTTTCTAGAAAATTCTCTTCCTGTGGCGAGGAATGGATATAAATGTTTAGAAAATGAAATTCTTAGCTTGCCAATACTTCTGATCACTCAAGGGAATATGATATGCTGGATGATCACAGAAAATGTGGAATATATTTAGTTTCACAAGCTGAGTCTGTACTTTAACCATAATGTGTGATTTTGTTAGGAAGTTGGGGCTGGGTGGGCAGGGTAATTACACCCACCCCCTCCGCTCTGCTCAGCTCCGGCTGCCTCTGTTGGGAGAAGCCTGCGTCAGGGGCAGCACCTTCACCATGACAGCTGTTCCCCGAAACCGCCGCTCCCTTCTCTGGGCCCCTGGTCCTACACATCGGAACGGCAGTCTTGGTGAACGGCTGCAGGGTTTGGGTTGTACCAGATCTGCGGGCTTTGGGTAGTTTAACACTAAACTGACTTGACTGGAACAGAGACTACTAGTTAGCAGTGGGGTGAGGAGCAGGAAGGGGCTGACACGCCCAATCCCGTTTCAGCAGGAGCCACAGAAAGAAGCTGTGCAGCCGCTTCCTTGGCTTCTGGGTTTCTGTCAGGGACCCATGGATGGAACCCACACAGGGGCGGGAAGCATTGGGGGAAATATATATATATATATATATATATATATATATATATATATATATATTTTTTTTTTTAAGCACAAGTTGTGGTGTGGAAATACCTCTGGAGAATCTTAAAGCAAATAGGATGGCGTGGTCAAAGCTTTTCTTTCATCACACAGCTGCCGGGTGCCTAGCACAGGTCCAAACCATCTGACCATCTGGTGGGTGTAGGGCACGGTGGGGTGCTGATGTCAGCTTGCTGCTCCCACGTGACCAACAGGAGACACCCCCCCCCCACCCCAGCTGGAAAGTTTTTATTTTATTTTTGCAATTATTCAAAAATGGACCAACAGCTTTTCTATTGGAAAAAGGCTCAAGTCATCCTCCGTGGCTGTCTGTGTGTTCTTAGAAATGAGGTAATGTGGGGCCGCAGATCCTGTGGAAACACTGACATTTCAGCAACAATAATAAAAAAAAAAAAACACCTTCTTTGTTCTCTGACTCTCCAGTGCCAGAGGGATCTAGAGCATGTTTCGTGTTTTTCTGCCCGTGTGCAGAGGACAGTAAGGACAGACTGGACTCTGGAGTGGCCGCCACCTGGGCTCCATGCTCAGCTGCCCCTCGCCGGAAGGGTGGCCAAGGAAATCAAGACATCCCGGGCTAATCTTCTCCTAACTTCATAAGGAGAAGGTCTGGACACAGGCTGTTCCAGCCTGACTCGTGGTGGGGCCTGGTCCTAATCCCTCATGCCTTCAGAGGCTCATCAGAGTCTCAGTTTGTAAGGGGTCTTTGAAGAAAACGGTAGGTCAAATGCACTCAGCGACCATTTTCCTCTGCAACACCCCTGCTGCAAAGGGTGCAGGCAATGAGTGGGGAAGGAACTGAGACCGAGAGCAAAGCCCGGGGCAAGGGGAGGATGGGGGAATATTAGCAAACAAAAACAAAGCTGGTGAGGGCTGGAGAGCCGAATAAGAGAAACGACCCTGGAGTCCAGGGAGGGGTGGAAGGGGTAGTTTTGATTTCAGGAGCTAAGAAGCAACAGATAAAATGGGACTCAGTTGGGGCTGGAGTGGTAGCATGGCGGGGAGGGTGTTTGCCTTGTATGCTACCGACCCAGGTTCGATTCTCAGAATCCCATATGGTTCCCCGAGCACCGCCAGGGATAATTCCTCAGTGCAGAGCCAGGAGTGACCTCTGTGCATCCCTGGGTGGGACCCAAAAAGCAAAAACAAAAAAGAAAAAAAATGGGATTCAATTGCCTAAAGTCCAGTATCTTTCAGTTTGGATTTTTTAATTATTGGGAGGGGAAGGAAATTTTTAAAAAATTAAAAAAAATTTTTTTTAAATCATCGTCATCATCATCATCATCATCATCACCACCACCATCATCATCATCACCATCATCATCATCATCATCATCATCATCCCTTTGATCATCGAATTTCTCGAGTGGTCTCAGTAACGTCTCCATTCATCCTAGCCCTGAGATTTTAGCAGCCTCTCTCTACTCATCCTTCTCAACGAGGCTCTTTCAGGGTCAGGGGAATGAGAGCCAGCACTGTTACTGGCTTTGGCATATGAATACATCACGGGGAGCTTGCCAGGCTCTCTCATCTGGGCATGTGCTTTTTTTTTAAGCATGAGAAAATAACTTCTAGTCATATATTAAAATACTTTTAAAATACCACTTTGTTTGAGATGCACAATGATGGTGCATTTCCAGTGCCTCAGTACCTACAGGGCACATGCCACACGTGAGCGTCACTTGGGTTAGATCCCAGGCTAGACCTGCCAACTCACCTGCTGGGCCCTGGTGTCACAGCCCTGAGCATCACTGCCTCCGTGGGCCCCAGCATGGAACTGGCCCAGGAGACTAAGTATCGCTGTGACTCCGGTTCCCCTGAGCACTGCTGGGAAAGACTCCTCCCCAAATGGCATTTATTTGGAGCCTCTTATTCTCACATAAAATTATCATCCCTTGAGATAGTCCTGTTGCTCCCTAAAGTGGCAGATTATTAAATAATGCTGAGTCCGGCACGGGGATGCATTGACGTTTGTGTATGTTTGTGATGATAATTAAAAATTCCGAGCAGGCCGCCAAGCCCTCGAATCATCCCAGGTAGAGAGGTCTCTGGGCTGAACACTCTGCTGCCTTTGGGGCTGGGGCCGGCAGGTTCCTCTCCTTCGGGAAGGGTCCGGCAGCCGCCACACCCGACACCCCCTGACGCCCCTCTGCTCACGGGGCACTGTGAAACACCTTAGTTTCACAGCACTAAGGGTCCAGCAGAATTTGGTGGGAAAGCTGCACAAAAGTCCACCGCACTCCATGTGCAGACGCAGCCACACGGAAGGCTCGGCAGCACCCAACAGTCCTGCAGATCCTCAGGCAGTGACTTTAGCAACGCCCCCGTGAGATGGGACAGTGATCACAAAGTGACTTTCAGCAGCCTCATTTCTGCACTGTGAAGGGAACTTGCGTCTGCCCAGGGGGCAGGCGTGGACGGCAGTGGGAACGGGGACACTGGTAGAGGAAAGGTTACGGGTGGGCCTGGCGTTGGACCATCCAATCTCTAAAACAACTGTACTGCGAACAACCTTGTAAATCATGGTGTTACAAAATTAAAAAAATAAAATCAAACAAACGAGAACATGAACATAAAACTATGTCTCTTCTCTACGTGGCCTAAAAATATTTGTTGCTTCGAACTCTTCTGAAGGATTTCGGTACGTAGGCTGGAGGAAAAGCCCACATAATTAAGAGTGAAGAAATCCAAGCTAGTGTCTCGTTTTATTATTTAAAAAATTATTTTCCAGTTGAGGACACATTAGTATACATGAGTGCCAATGTTTCTATGCTTTCCGAAAACACATAAACCATACCTACCCCCAGTGACCTTCCCACCCAGTTCACTAGCCCTGTAAGCCCCTCCCTGAATACTTTGATAACCTCATTAGTAAGTTTAATCTTAAAAGGTTTTTTTGTTTTGTTTTCTTTTGTTTACCTTGACCTTTGCCCCTTCCCTCATTTTGTCTCTTTATAATACAAAGTCGGATCATCTGTATTTGCTTACTGTCCCATGCTGGGGCACAGAGCTTAATCTCACCTTTTCTGGTGGCCCAGCAGTCTCCCTCAGCACCTTTACTCATGGGGTGGGGGCACTTGGGCTGATTCCAGAGCCCCGTCACTGTTTGTCGTTCCGCAGTGTACATCGAATGAACGTAAATGTGCACATGCTTTTTCAGATTAGTACCAAACTTCTTTTCTCCAGAATTTTATTTTATTAACGCACCATGAGTTACAAAATTATTCACAGTTTGAGCTTTTGACATACAATGTTCCATCACCAATCCTGCCGTCAGTGTCAGCCTCATCTGCCAGGCTCCCTCTCGTACCCCCCACCCCACCTCTCCGAGTCCCATTTTGCCATCTTGAAAAGCACTTTTCACCTTTGGTTGTTAGAGTCTGGGTCTCGTGACTTCAGGGTCGTTGACTCTGGTTTGATATTTAGCTCTATCATTCCTCAACACCACTGATGTACCTGTATCCCCTGCTGCTGCTCATCTCTCTCTTCTCTCTTTCCTTTTCACTCTCTTTCTTTCCTTCCCCTCCCAATAATCTGGGGCCCAAAATGATCTAGGCACCCTCCCACCCTGACTCTTTAAACCATTTTATTTCCTCATCCAGTTACTCTACATACCACATATAAGTGACATCAGCCTATGTTTGTCCTTCTGGCTTACTTCATTTAACATGATACTTTCCAAACCCATTCATTATGAAGCAAATTGCATGATTTCATTATTCCTTACAGCTGTGTGATATTCCATTGTATGCACATAGACCACGTTTTCATGATTCACTGATTAATACCCAACGTTTAACATTTCAGAGTGAATATGACAATCACAGTGTTTATTTGTGACAAATAAATAATGTTTTTCACCAGTTGTGTGAAAAACACAGTGATTCCACTCATGTTTTCACGATAAAGAAAAGGTGAAAGTAAGAAATGGGACACCAAATATTAATCAGTATCCCTAAAACACATAAAATATTAGAATGGGAAAAAACTCAGGGTGGTAGAAAAACAGGAGTTTGATTCTCTCTTTCTTACTATCTTTTTTCCCCCCAGGTGCGAATTTCTAACAGTAGTAGAAGCTTACAGTGAACTGTTGTAGCTGCAAGTTGCTTATTTTTATTGACTATTGAGCACCTGGGCTTTGTCAGTCACACTTCCTCATAGATGGCGTCTTGAGCTTCATCTCCGAATACTCAATTGCACGTGGCCTCCCTGGCATGCCTTGGGCTGCTCCCGACAGGTGTACGGGTGAGCCACCAGTTGTGTGATGCGATACCTTGTGTCGGGGAAAGACTTATTCCCTGTGTGTGCGTACTCTTAGGCTGCCAGTGGATAGATATGGTCAGTGCAAGTCCGTGGTGGTGTATATGTGTGTTAAGGGTAGGGACTGGCTGGCTCTCCACCCTCTGGCACTGGGGATCCCAATGAGGCTGTCCTTTGAGCCAGACCGTATGAGCTAAGCCTCCCAGCGGGTCAGCTCCCGAGGGCTCTGGCCCTGTGTAACATCTTGGTTGATGGCTCAAGGCCATTCCTCTGCCTCGGATTGGGTTCTTACTTCCTTCCATCTCTCCCTGAGACACCATTGTTTATCTAGTCTTAGAATGTGGAGAAACAGCCTCTTCCAGGATGACGCCCACTGTCTGAAACATGTTCCACAGATTTTGTCTCTGTTTCCATGGAGGGAGACCGAGTTTGTTGGTAGGAAGAGATTAGAAGACAGAGCCCTCTGGGACAGCCTGGAGCAGGTGTGTGGGGTGGGTAGGGGAGAAGGAGCAGTAAGGTTGGCCTCAGGGGAGGCCTTCAGCTCTCTTGAGTGAAACATGTCCCCGCTCTCCTGTATCGGAACCCGTCCACACACATCCCGAGGGCGTCCCTTTCCCTGACAGGATGATGCTATCACTACCAATCTGTGGAAATATCTGTGAAACAACCCACGTGTGACAGGACACACTTGCGGATCCGTCTGCTTTGTGCCCAGGCCCACTTTACATGGTGATATTTCCTTTTAATTGTCAGTTTAGGAAGTTGAACTGGCAACATCCAAGGCAGGATCAGTACATCCTAGCATTCGCCCAGGTTTAGCACCTGTGTGGGACCAGACTGAGAAGTTCTCTCCCTGTGGCTTCGGTTGCTGTCACCTTATAGGTGACTCTGAGAAGGAATTGCTCTAGGCAGGTAAGGTTGGATGGTGGCGTAGGAATGTGGTGGTCGTATCTGCAACCTTCATAATCCGATGCCTCTCACGAGGGGAAGACAGGACTGAGGGCCACACAGTGAGAGTGTCTGCACATCGTCTTTCTTTGACCATTCAATCGTTGGTTTTGGCAGAACTTCTGCATCTCTCTGGGAACCCTGCATGTCACTGAGAGACTTTCAAGGCAGCATGACCCAGGGCTCTGTCCCAGACGCTGCCTGGCAGAGTGGGGTGACATGTGCTTCAGGGCGGGCAGTGAGACTCAGATGGCTTTTCTCTCCACCTGACTGAAACCAGAAGAGATTCTTTCCACGAGTTGCAGAGACACAGCACCTGAGGCTGAGGGAAGACTGGGAAACGCAGTGACAGAACAGAAGGGACCGAGCTGCCCCCCTCACCCTAACCTTCACTTGCCTCTTCCAAGGACTACGATTTCTCTCCTGGATTTCCATGAGTTCGTCTAACTCTATAATTTGGGGATCTTTCACACAGTGTCATGGGCACGAGGCCCACGCCAGAGGTTCTGGGGGTGCACAGGGGGTCAGGGTTCACTTCCAATGGGCTCATGCCTGTGCCTCTTACTGCTGTTCTTTTCCCCATCTATATATATATATTTAAAATTTTATTTTTATAAAGTTGTTCACAGTAATTCATTACATTTAATATTCACACACCCATCCCACCACCATTGTACCTTCCCACCGCTATATTTCAAATGTTTCCACCCCAGATTCCAAAACGTGCCCCTCAAAGTAGAACCAGCACCATTGATTTTTATATTGCCTGTTATGACTAATCCCCTAAATATGGTTCAATGATGTTTCCTTAGAGAAAAGTATGTGAAGATTGTTGTGTTTCATCCCAGAGCCATTAAGTCCTTGTATAAGAGATTACTAACATGTTTGTTAAACCCAATCAAATGTGCTGTGCTACTCTTGGTGCATCAGTGGGTAGAGTATGAGAGGTCTCTCCAGGAATTCTAAAATTTAGGATTTAGATTATAGAGCAGATTCACTCCTGGGTGAGGCCTATGCTGCTCTCTTCTGGGAGATTTATTCCTGAGTTTCTGGATCCTGGCACACGATGGGATTACATGGTGCCGGGGCAGTTTGTGGGTGTGACTGCCAAGCTACTGCTAAACCTGGGAAATCGGGGGAGGAGGCCCCGTCCTCCTCCAAGGGAGCTTGGAGATTTCAGTCACGGGTCCCACATACCTGGGTTTTCCTGCAGATTCCCTCGTTGGGTGAGTCTCGTCTGAACCTGTAGAGAGCGGCCACGGGGATGGCGACGATTGGGTTCTCCATCTATATTTTTTAATTCTGACTCATTGGTCTTCTAATTTAGGTTGATATTGTTTCATTTACTTTCATTCAAAAGGCTCCTAGCTGATGGAATAAATGTAAGGTCATGGTGAGCGAGCATCAGAGATGCTGTCTCACCGCTCGTGACTGAAGGTCTTCTCATCGCTCACTGCCCCTTGGTTCTGACCCTGCCCCTCCGTCCTGGGAGGTTTCTCACACCCTGGGCGTCTGCTGTCGGACCTGACCCAGTTATGGAGGGGCTGGGGGCTGGCGGAGGGAAACACCATGCCTCGGAGAGCATTCCTGGGGATTATCAGGCCCAAGCTCTCTCCTCTCCCTCGGAGAAGAATGAACAATACAAGGACGCCTCAAGGTCACCGGTAGACCCTGGGAAAGGAGGATTGCCTGACCTCGTCCCCAGACCCAGACAGCCATCCCCCAGGGTCCGAAACCTCCTCAAGCCACAACCTCCTGTTCCGCCCACACCTTAAAGTTTCCACTTGCCCTCCCAACCAGTGCAATACAAACTTCTAGCCCCGCACTGGAAATCAGAGTTTTATTGGTGGAAGGGGGTGCTCGCTCTTTAGAGAGAAGGTGTGATGGGGATGTCTCAGATGCTGCTTTTTGGGGAAAACAAACCTTCAATTTTGAGAAGCATCAGTTTGACATGACTCAAAGCTTTGACTTTACTAAATCACAACTCTATTTTCATTTTCAGGTTTGGAATTTATATCCATTATGATTTCAACCAAACTACTAAACTTATAAACATGTGTTTCTTCCCACACACCCTCCTCACTATGGCAGTCTAATCATTTTTTGAAAGAGTTGTGTGAAGTATTTTGCATGAATAATTAGAATTATGTAGACTTCACTGCAAAATTTTTTGTGCTAAGTTAAATGATTTTTACTCTAAGGACTTCAGAAGTACTTGGCAGGCATACTAAACACTTTCATGTGTCATACTACAATAGCATATAGTTTTAAATTTGCAATTAATTCATAGGTGACAAGAATACTTTTCAGATTCCATATTCCCTGTTTGAATAGACTCATACTTAAAATGTGTATCATGAATGGGAAAAAAATCACATTTTATTTATGAATAATAATAGGTGTATATTATGGAGGAGTTAAAAAAAAACCCCTCAAAACCTTTAAGTTTCCCCAAACCATGGGAAAATAGTTCCAAATATACCTTTTCTATTCTGATTAAGAATATAGGACCACTCTCTGGACATTTTACATTTTTAACAGGCAATACATAAATATGCATACAGTTTACTAAAAGGGTATGCGTAGCTGCTTTCCTAGTCATTTCACTGAATATTCTACTAAATTTCACACCTCATATTTCATATGCAGTCTCATACTTTGCTACCTTGTGTGCTCTGTCGAATTAAAGGACTGACTTTGCTTCTGGAATTCAGTTACAGAAGGAAAGCCTGAAGCAGCCTTGGGGAGGCCTGTTTTCATTTCTCCCCGCCCCCCACCTCTGTGGAGGCCCCAGCTTGCTTCCTTGCTTCCTCCTCGCCTCCTATTTGTTCTTGACACTCAGCAACGCAAAAATGCTGGCTCCATTGCCCGAGATGCTGCAAACAATTCTTGGGGTCTCTGCTTTTTACGCGTGGTGAAGGAATGGGGACTGGACTATGCAGCTCCAAGAAAAAGTAAAATCATGGAATTCACGGCAACATGGGCGGAACCGGAGAATATGGGACTGTGTGAAGTCGGAAGGAGGAGAGGGACAGACACAGAAGGATTTCTCTCTCTGGTGGCACTTGGAGGCACACAGCAAGGGAGCACCGAGGGCACAGGCAACCCGCTGGGGGGACTGAGGGCCACCGTTGAGTTGGCTGGAGTGAGTGATGACACAGAGGGAAGGAGGTGGGGACACTAGGGTGCGGGTGGGGTTGGGATTCCCTGCTGGGAAACCATCCTTCACAGAATGTAAATCACAGAACCTCAATCAATTAAAATAAAAAAAAAATTATAAAAGCAACAGAGACAGGATATTTTTCTATATTTTACCATACCAGCCCTCGTGCTTCTGGTACTTGCGCACCATGTGAAGTAATAAATGATCTCTCATTGTCTAATACACACGGACTAGGACATTTGGCCTGTTGTTATGACACCTTCAGGCTGTTTTCCACAGGGGGTAGGTGATTTCTTACAGAGAGAAGTCACCTTTCTTTTCTTTTTTTCTTCTGGGTCATGCCAACTGTGTTCATTGGCTCTCCCCTGCCTAGGGATCCCTCTCAGGGTCGCTGGGGCACCGTGTCAGGCTGGAGCTTGAACTTGAACTTGAGTCACATGTATGTGTGCATGTGACTGAGAACGCACTCAGCCCTTGGACCATCCCTCTGACCCTTACTGCCTAGTCTTGCTTTGACCCCAGTAAACTCCGTATTTCTATCTGTGGTGTCTGACTTCAAAGAGTGACCCAGGTTCAGGATTTTTTAAATATCTCCCACCTAAACCCAAGCAGGTCTTGTCTTATGTTACTGAGAGATGAAGAAGCTAGATTTGATATTGAAGTTGGAGGTGTTTGTTTTTATTACCCAACTTTCAATGGGTTTCCCCCTTCTTTTTTTAGCTCAGGTCCCCTCTCCCCGTACTCTAGGGTAGTTGCTGCCTGTTTCTTTATCTGAATTTAAAAATAAGTAGTGAGAGAGGAAGAAAACAAGAGAAAGCAAATTGACTGAGTATCTTATTACTTGAGCCTATTTAAAGAGCTAAATTTCCCTTGAAAAGCTTTTTCTGATTGAATTCTAATTTCGGTTAGTATCTCTTACCTAACACTCCATGATGATGTGATATTGATTTTGCTCCTTTGTTTTATTTCTACATGAACTTACCTAATACAGAGAATAGCATTAGCAAAACTTTCGAATCAATAGAGCTTTACCTACACGCATTAGTGCATGCTTCTAATGCATGCTTTAGGGCAAGTAAAATTTCATTTTTAACAGGCTTAAAATGTGTAATTACAAGCTAAGTGTTGCCTGTGTGGGAAATGTTGAGTTTTAATTGAAGTCTATTTTTTTCATTTATAGATTTTAAATCTTTTCCTTCATTGCATATGAGACTTTGACTGGGTTCAAATAAAGTCCTGGCCTGTGACATCCATGTTTTTATATTTACTATAAATCTCCAAGGAGGAAAAATATGTGTCATTTATTTAACATTTTTTATGTGACAATAATTTAAATAAAATTATTTTCTGAGTATTAAAGAGTAATTTGATTTTCTGCATTATTAATCTCAAAGCACATGAAAAAATAGGAAGGCTGATAATTGAAATGGTGCACTGTAGATTATAAATTATTCTGTCACCTCTTTGATACTTAAAGATCAGTATTCTTCAATTTAGAATATTTTATTCATCCTATCTGAAGTGTTTTATTCATCCTATCTAAAATGTTTTATTCATCCTATTCATTAGCCACTTATGATAGTTGGGGTACACACACATACATATTAGATCTATAAATATATGTATATATTAGATATATAAATCTAGCTTGGGGGCCATATTGAGTTATTCATTCCTGTCACTGGGGTCACTCTAGTGGTGCTCAGGGATCTTATATGGTGCCAAGGATCTAAGTGGGATTGGCCTCTTGTAAGGCAAGAACTAAACCCTGTACTATCTTTCCAAATCTTATTTGTGTTTTTAATCAAGATACATTCACAAAGACACAAAGGGAAATGCATTTAGGCTTTTCACTTGTAGTAAAGTACCTCTTAGACTTATGTAAAGCTTAATAAGGGGGCGTTTCTCCAAGTTTTCATTTATTTATTCCAAAAGTAAGACAGAAAGGAGATATTTCATCCTTTCACTTCTCTCGAGTCAGAAGTTTTATTTTTGTTTTAGGTGTCCGGTGCGTGGCATTTCAGAACTATCAGATCTGTGACATTCTTTGTAGCATCTTGGGAGCCAGCTGAGCGTAAGCCGCACAGGAGCTGACTCCCGTGAGTTCATCAAAGCCAAGTTATTAATGTGCCCCTGGTTGTGGGATTGACTTTCTGTAACAGTTATTTGGGATTACTCTCTGCGATTCATCCCTAAGTTCAACCAAATATGCTATTCTTTTGGAGAAATAGCAAACATGCCACTCTTTAAATAACCTCTCCGCGCACGCTCTTCATTCATGTCGAAACACCACTCGGGGGAAGAAACCTAGTGTGGAGTGTGGAAATATCCAACAGACATCGTGACATCCCAGGCCTAAACTGTCTCCTGCTTTTCTCAAAGGTCAGAGTAGAACACTCTGGGGGGAGACCAAACTTGGCGATATGCAGGGGCTGCTCTTGGCGCAGTGGCTGGGGGTGGTTCTGCCTGTGCTTAGGGGTCTCGGGTCCCAGGGACCAAGCCTGTGCCTCCTGCACGCAGGCGTGTGCTCAGCCCATTGAGTGTCTCTCTATGACTGAACTTTGATTTACAATGAATTCCCTGGAGATCCCCTACCTGCATCGAGTGAAGCATATTGATCATGAACGTGGCAAGGAAAGAGAGCAAGAGCGTCCTAGAGAACCAGGTGAACCAGATTCTTTGGGCCGTGCTGGAGGCTGGGACGTGCAGATGCTACGGAAGCTCTGAGGTCGCTCTGTCAAGACACGGGGGCACAGGCTGTGGGGGGGGGAGGCGGGCACAGTGGGCAGCGGGACCGGCCTCTCTGGGACGGTAGAGCTGTTGGACCATGTCATTCTGGCCACAGCATCTTTCTCCTGGCAGCGTCTCCGGGCTGGAGTGAGCTGCTCTGGTCTTGCTAAGCCCGGGAAGCCTCGTCGGCAGGTGGCCCGGGCTCTGTGCACAGAGAGAGACGCACTGGCTCTCACAGCCGTGTGATTTTTACTGTTTTTCCTGGGGTGGCATCGTGTCACAATAAGGATTCTGTCCGCCACCGAGGGAGTGACGGAGAGTCTCCTTCCTATCAATTGTGAGCTGCTGCAAATTTTTCTCAGGGGGCGCAAGGCTGGCAGTGAGGCTCTCCCCGGCCCCTCCTTCCCGGGCTGAGTTTCTCGATCCCTTTCGCTTCACTCTCAGGAGTGCTGTCCAGAGCCAAGGCAGAGTCCCCAGTGGGGCGCAGGGAGCTGGTGTTTTTCCCTTAGGGAGAGCCTTGAGTTTGGAGACAAATTGTGTATTCTCCCTGCATCCTCCCCCCCGCCCCCCGATTCAACGTTGGTTTGAGTTTCTGACTTTCCGTGTGCTCCTGTGTATGTACTCTTCGTCTGGGGGTCACAGCTGGCACTGGTCAGGGTGTGCGCGGGCTTTGTACTCAGGAAGCACTCCTGGCTGTGCTTCGGGGACCATAACGGGGTGCTGGGGTCAAACCCGGGTGGGCCAGAGCAAGGCGGTGTCCTACCCACTGTGCTCTAGCCCCGGCCCCACGCCACTCTCGCGGTGGGCTTCTACGGCCTCGTAGGCGGTGAGTCAGGGTGTAGGACAAGGTTCTTTGTGCCCTTCAGTGTTTCAATAGGCTGGGGAAGGGTCAACAGCTGAGGATTCCTCAGAGCTAATTGGGCCTTAGGATTTCTCTTCACACCCTCACCCCTCACACCCTTCGCAAAGCCTCTGGCCTTTGTCAAAAACAAGAAAATCTTCGAGCCAATGCTTAGAATCGGTGTGAGTGCATTTTTAGTGTGGTTGCAAAAAAAAAGGCTAACAGTGTTGAATTTCTGCCACTTCTGATGATTGCTGGTAGTTCGTTCATTCACTCATTCATGCATTCATTCCATAAACACACCAATGCATGGGTGTACATGGAAAAGTAAAACCTGGCATTACCTCCCAGTCACTCACAGCTCGAGAGGAGAGACGGGTAGGCCACACGGACACAATACAACAAAACCACTAAGAGTAACGACGGAGTGGTTTGACCAAGACGGCCAACTGTTCTTGGCAAGACCAGCAGCTTCAGAGACGGGCAGTTTCGGGAGGATCGATGGGGCTTCCCCGTATTGAATGAACAGGAAAGTGCCTTTCAAGTAGAGACGAATCTTTGAAAATGTACACAGGCTGGAAGCTGCCCGGGGCTCCCACCCACTCGGCGTGGTTTGGTGTGGCTGGCATGTGCAAGAGACAGGGCCAGTGGGAGACACCGGAGGCCAGACCCGTGTGGCACGGATAAGTGCAAACCCTCCTGAAGCGTTGCGGACAGTGCTGTGGTTACAGGTCTGGTTCCGAGAGAGCAGCAGAGATGAGCGCGAGAGTCTCAAGCTGATGGCAGGGGGATGAAGTTGGGGGAAGGGAATGATTCAAGACGCAGGGCCAGAGGGGGCCTTGCGGTGGCTGTCACTGGTGAAGTGCCACGTGGAACCGGCAGCTCTGGGGGCTGCTGAGGCTCCCATGTCAGGGAGCTTTAGGAAGGTGGAGGAATGTCCTCTCCTCTCTCTGGAGTGGACACTGGCAGAGCGGAAGCAGGGTAGCATCGTTAACAACACCGTTTTCAAGGGTGTGTTCTGTTTGGTCGTGTCATACACCACACTCCCACCAGGCCTCTCAGAGCCAAGGAACTTAATCTGAATGCACAGACGGTGACTGTTGGAAGGCACATGGCAATAGAGCCGACTGGGTTGTTGGATTTGCACGGACTGTATAAGCTGTAAAACAGAATACAGATATAAGATGCCGCTATTATCTTCCCTCTGATAATGGAATCCAGGCACCAGCCCCGGACACATGAAGGGCAGATGTGTTCGCTCTGCTCCGAACTCATCGTCTTGAAACCTGAATACAGTTGTGCAGCCACACATGCTTCATTGCAAACCAGGCGCCTTCCCAATAATGTGGTAAATTGATCAACCTTACATGCATATCACAGAAAGAACAGAGTCCAAGTGTTCTTGAGTATCTCATTCAAACCAGCCGACTTTTCTGAAGCGTGTGCTCTGTCTTATGTAGAGAGCACTACACTAGACAGGACCTTAGCCCTGGCGCTCCCAAGAGCTATTCTAGTGGAGGAAACTGCAGGGAATCCCAAGGTCAAAGTCAAGGGGGGTGCATCATTGATGAGTTGGGATTCCGGGGAGCATGCTGGCTAGAGGCAAGCAAGCAATTCCCATCCAAAACTGAGACCCGAGGGGCGATGGCACATCGGGCTGGGTGCTTCATGCGGCTCATCCAGGTTTGATCCCAGGCATCCTACCTGGTCCCCTGAGTCCCATCGAGGGTCATTCCTGAGTGGAGAACCAGGACTAACACCTCTGAGTACCAGCAGGTGTGACTCCGATGAACAAAACAAAACAAAGACCCACAACTGAGATCCGAGAAGAGCAAAATTGGCTGAGTCAAAGAAACTGTCAGTGGGGGGCACAGGAAGAATCCAAGTCGGTTCTGAGGGGACAGAGAGTCCCGTGCTGGGGGTGTGGCAGTCTGGAGAAGGAAGGGGTGGAGCTTCACTGGGCACAGGACCGCAGAGCAGGCCTAAGCCGGGTGGGAAGGGGTGCCATGGGGCTGGGTAGGGGGCGGAGGTGGCACTAGAAAGACTTGAGGCTTGTTTGGATGTGGGGCCCAGAGCAAGGCGGAGTCCTGAGGATTCCGCCAGCTTGGGCCTGTCTGCTGGGTGTAACACCACACAATTACCAGGGAGCAGGCCCTGGGTCTGCTCAGTGAATAGACACTCTCATTTCCTATCACATTTTCACAAGATGACTCTTAGCAGAGGACAGAAACAAATCTTTCCATGCACCAAGAGGAGCAGTGTCAGAGTGTGTGAGAGGGCTCAAGGTTTACTGCTGAGTGAGAGACAGAAAGACAGATAAGACAGACAGACAAACAGAGAGGCCTTGAGTATAGAATGTTGATGATTGAACTCACAAGATCAGGGAGGAAGGCTGATCTCATAAGATGATCCTCACCCAGATGATATTCATGTTTGATGTAGAAAATTCCAGAACACACATGGATCAGGTGACAACTGCAGGAGTTAAAGCAGTCAGTTTGTGGGGCTGGAGTGATAGCACAGCGGGTAGGGCGTTTGCCTTGCACGCGGCCAACCCGGGTTCGAATCCCAGCATCCCATATGGTCCCCTGAGCACCGCCAGGGGTGATACCTGAGTGCATGAGCCAGGAGTGACCCCTGTGCATCGCCGGGTGTGACCCAAAAAGCAAAAAAAAAAAAAAAAAAAAAAAAAAAAAAAAAAATAAAGCAGTCAGTTTGAAGATGGAAATGCACGTGGATGAACTTCAGGTGTTTTATATCCTCTGTCATTCAAACATTTATTATCGATTTTCTAAAACATTCACTGCAAGGCAAGCTCCCTAGTTGCTGGACTGTGGTGCTGACCCCTCAAGTAGTTTATTTTATTGTTTGCTTTCTTTTGTTTTCTTTACTTGGTTGTTTTAGGCTGGTTGTGCTTAGGGTTTACTTCTGGCTCTGTGTGTAGTTACCTGTGTTCAGGGATCACTCTGGGCGGTGTTCAGGGGGTCATGTGTGATGCGGAGGATGGAACCTGGTCTGCCACATGCAAGAGAAGTGCCTCACCCACTTGTACTACCTCTTCCACCTCAGCTGATTTAAACACGATAAATTGCAAGACAATTTCCCCTTTATTTTCCAATAAATGGTGCATTGTGAATAGAAGTTCCTTTTCTTTCTGTTGAAAAAATATATGCAAAAGTATCTTATTGTCTTCTCTCCATATAGTTGATTTAGCAGGGGGCAGTGGTGAGAGGTCTGGGCCATCCCTGACAGTGATCAGGGGCTGCTCCTAACTCTGTGCTCCAAAGCAGGTCTCCAGAGGACCATGTGGTGTCAGGGCTAATGATTGGCCTGGGGCTGGCCACCTGCCAGGCCTTGGCCCCTACACTATCAACCACTCCAGCCTATACCGTCGATAGTGTTTGCTTTAGATTTATGTAGCCAAAACTTATGGCAAAAACCTTTATAATTATACTCTTTCTTTTGCTTTTTGGGTCACACCCGGCAATGCACATGGTCACTCCTGGCTCTGCACTCAGGAATTACTCCTGGCGGTGCTCAGGGGACCCTATGGGATGCTGGGAATCGAACCCAGGTCGGCCACGTGCAAGGCAAACGCCCTACCCGCTGTGCTATCACTCTGGCCCCAAGAACCTACAGTCTCTTGAGGGACTCCACAAGGTATGGGATATAGGTGTTCCCCTCCTTCCTCTCTCCCATGTCACCCTTTGTGGTATCTCAGTCACCACCAGTGATGCACAGTTTTCTGTATTTCTGTATTAAATGATATGTGAATGTGTTGAGATATTAATTTTTATAGAGAAAACAATTTATTTTGCAGATGACACCCAAAATTTGCTACTTTGCCCTAAATGGTTTTTCTCTGTATTCCTTCCAAGTAGCTATGCACAGGATTCTATTTTAGGGGACTTCAGAGGACCCCCACGCACAGCTCAGAGATCCAGGGGTCCTTCCTGGTGATTGAGAGTGTCTAGTGCTTGGGAACATCCAGGTCACACCGTGCAACATTGGGGAATTTGTGGTACTGAGAGTAAAACTGGCATTGTTTCTCCTGCTCTCTAGATCTCTCTTAATCTTTGATGCCCAACCAGCGTGTCAGAGGCAGACGCCCCTATGTAAACACTGAAGCCCCGGAGATGGAGCCTCAGATGTTTGGACATTGAAGCCCTGTAGATGAACCCTTGGTTTGCTGTCATGGCCAACCAGAATGGAGTATTAGCACAGCGGGTAAGGCATTTGCCTTGCATGTGGCTGACCCGGGTTCGATTCCTCCATCCCTCTAAGAAAGCCTGGCAAGCTACCGAGAGTATCCCGCCCACATGGCAGAGCCTGGCATGCTACCCGTGGCGTATTCTATATGCCAAAAACAGTAGCAAGTCTCACAATGGAGGCATTACTGGTGCCCACTAGAGTAAATGTATGAACAATGGGACGACAGTGCTACAATGCTACAGTCATGGCCAACCGTGCCAGAACAAGCCAACTTAGTCATGGAAACACCTGCAAACAAGTAAGAAAAAGATGGTTAAACACGCATCTAGGAACAAGAGAGCACGGTCTTAATTACTCAATGCCCTCCGTGCTGGGATGTCATCTATTGGCTTTATCCCCATGGTTTGTGCATTTACTGAAAGGGAACAGACTTGCTGAAAGTACATTATGAGCAGACTGAGTCTTGGTGATTCATTTCTCTAAAATTCTTTGCTACCCTCAAAGAAAATGCATAGGTTGTTTGCTCTCCCTGTCTATGCTTGTTTAAGCCTTGTTCTTTGCAAATAAGTCAAGTAGTCCAGAGCTTCTCCTCTGCTGCCTCTCAACCCCACTGCGCATGCACACACACACACACACACACACGCACACACACATTCAGCGAAGAGTCTTCCTCCACTACCATGACCACCTGTGATATAGACTAAGCCAGAAATACCATTAACTTCACTCTTGGCGTGGTATCTTCCATAAAAAGATTCACCTCCTCCATAAAGAAGACATATTTAAATCCTTACCCCGGGAATCTGTGAATGTGACCGTATTTGGGAATAGTTTTTTTTGATGTAATCAGGATATAAATTAAGATCAGCGTGGAATAGAGAAAGGTAACTTACAGTCCCGCTAATGTTTAAGAATTCCCTTTCCTTACATTTTGTCACTATTGGATGCTATGAAAAATTAAAACCTATTAATATTTTGCTTATTTTTCAGCTTGATTTTATGATAGTTTTGTGTCTCTGTTATCTGATATCTCAGACATGTAACAAGTACTGTCTTTTACCTTTCTCAGCTGCTGTAACCTTCTCTGCCCAATCCTTTCCATTGATATGGTCTATATCTGTGTATCTGTGTATCACAAGTGTTTTCTGAGTAGAGATGCAACTTTTTTGGATTTTGGGGGAGAGGGATTGGTCACATGTGGCAGTGCTCAGGACTCATTTCTGTGTGAGTGAGTGATGCTTGAGAAACCGTATGTGGTGCTGGGGATTAAACTGGGATCAATCTCATGCAGGGCACACCTCACTCTCCGTACTTCCCTTTGGCCCTAAATTCTTAACCAAAACTTTCTTCCTTCTTAAAGTTCTGTTAACTCTCTAGGATGGTCCTACTCTGTCTTCCCTCTTAGGGTTGTGATTTGGAATACCAAATGAACGAATGTAGACGAGAAAGTCAGAGTCTCATTCTCACTTGTTATTTTGTTATTTTTAACAATTTTCCCCCTTTTTAAAGGTATGACTCATGTTAGATAAAATCAGGACTCTCATTTGGAGGAACCAGGGAGACAGGTCCCTAGGTGACCACAAGGGTGACACAGATAAGCCCATAACTAGACTGCGGATGCAAGATCAGAACATCTTCAACAAACTCTAGCGGATGTTAAAGGTGAGTAATCAGGGATCTAGTTTGCGTGTTTTGTGTGTTCATCGTGTAACTTAAACATCCCACATGGCAGCATCAGTGTCATCATCTCCAGATGTCGGATGAAAGTGTGGAGATGGAGCATCTGGCTGGGTCAGGTTTATGGTGCCACCTCAGCACGGCATCCGGGAATCAAACCCTGGTCTCTGGCCCCAGAATCAAGGAGCTCATGATTCTATGGTCTGGTTCAGAGTTTGGTCCATCTGTGCCATATGTAGTCATAAGTGAGGAGGAGCAAGAGGCTTGTCAGTGGAGTCTGGGGGCTCTGGAAACTGGGGCCAGAGAGGCCAGGAGGATGAGGGACTCTTGTCACACCTGCACTTACAAAGTATATTGTGTCAAGAACTGATGACTCGGGGTGAGAGGGACAGCTCGCTGGGCAACTGGACACTTTGCATGCGGCAGACTCAGATTTGATTGCCCTGAAAATTCCTTCCAACACACAGCTGAAAGAGCCAGGGCTACGTAAGTGATGGAGGTCGCTGGGTGGATCAGTGAGGGAGCTCAGAATCATTACCCAGCTCTATTTCTGCCCACATGGTCCCTGAGCACTGCCAGGAACAACTCCCAAGAGGAGGAAGAAAAAGACTCCTGAGCACTGCTAGGTGTGGCTCCCAAGCCCAAACAGAAACCAACAAAATTCAGCTAAAAATCCACCATCTACTGAAATACCAGGAGGACATCTAAATAACATATCACCAAGAGGTAGAGTTTAATATGCCCAAGAGACAATTATCGTTGCTTACCAGGGCACTCCGGAGTCTATTTGCATGTATTTGATCCTCCTAATTAACATATTAATTATAACACCAATAAAATCAGTTTTGTATGAATGAGTCCAAGTCATAGAACCAAGAGAAGAAGGAGCTCGGCTTTCAGAGACCGGGTAGATTCTCTTGGAAATCACGCAAGCTTCTGATCCCTTGCTGGCAGGTGCCCGTCCCAGAAACCCTGGCTAGCTGTCTGGTTTTATACAGAGGGAACCTCGAACACTTGTGATCCCACTTTGAGTGCCCTGTTTGAGAGCCTCAAGTGAAATAGTGGGCGGAAATGGACTTCAGTAACTCAAAATTATCAATGGACTATGAATTGCTATAGAACTGTCATCTCCCAGAGTCTGACTTCTTGGTCACTTTCCTTACAGTCACCCTTTCTTTTTTTTTTTGCTTTAGAGCTTTCCTGAAGGCCACTGTATTTCTGATTTCTGTAACTTTTTTTTTCATATTTCTAAGTAATCCTCAAATCGTTTTGAATTTGCTCAACAATTTGATTTCAGAGCAACATGGGCAAAGAGTTCAAATAGTGTGTGTATACCATTTGAGAAGTCTTGAAGTCTGGTGGTTCAGGGCTCTTGAGGCCTTTTGGGGAGGGAAGTGGAGCCTGGGGTGATTATTCTGATGGTCCTTATTGATCCGCCCGGTGACTCCAGTCTCTGGAGTAACCCGGGCCCTCCTAAGTTGTGTGTTGGAAGGGATTCTCCCAATTTCTCAGGCTCAGGATGCTTATTCTATCTATCTGCTATTGGACTCTCAGAGTTTGGAACCAGCAGTCTAAGATGGGGAGGTTAGATAAGGAAGGAGGAGATTTTTAAGGTCAGAGTTTCTCTCATAAAATTTGAAATGAGATTCATTTGCATTCCAGGTATTTGGAGGTTGAAAGTTTAATGGCTGCAATTTCAGTGCCATTTGAGAGAATGGCTTCCCTGAAGTGCCCTGTGCAGAGTGTGAGGTGTGAGGGCCTCTTGCCCTAGTTCTCTCTCCTTTTCTTCTCTGCAAAATAGTTCTGCTAGGCAACTCTGGCCGATGCAATTCCTAGATCGTACACTATTCTTGGAAATTTCTATAGCAAGAATAAGAGAAGTTTGATATAGATTTAGTGTCAGCAGAAACACAAATCTCTCCCATAGCACCTGGAGGTAGAAGTACTTGATGATAAAGAGGATTTATGACCTGGCAGATCACTTATTCCAAATACAATTAGAAAACCCAAGCACTGCTTTGGGATTTTGGAAAACTTTACCGTTCAATTCTCAAAGTTGAAATAGTTGAAACAATAGAAAGTGTCACTTCACACACACACACACACACACACACACACACACACACACACACACACACACACACACACACACACACCCTTGACTCAGAGCCAGGAGAAAGGATGCTGAGAACAAAGAAGGCACCTTCGGGGGAGACAAAGTCAGTATCTTGCTCTCAAAAATTCCCATGCCCACCTGAATATGTGAGGCAACTTAACGTCACACCGTCATTTTCCTTTCTCAGTATGCAATTGCGATATTTAGTAATAAAATATGTCACTCATTGAGGGCTCGCCACCATGGCTTGGGGGTGGATATGATGTCCCTTTGATTTTCTCTCCTCTTCACTGTAATTCTGTGAGAGAGTACAATCCTGCCTTCACAATTCAGGACACAGGAAGGTCACTAACGTCATTTGCTAGTCTGTGTCAAAGATGGATTCCAAGTCTGGAGCGCATGTAAGATACTGTAACGATGTGAGGCTGCAGCTAACATTAAATCTCAACCGGCCCGGTTTCTGTTTCCCAAAAGCAGAACTTGCTTTTCTGGTAAACTCCCAGTTGGGTAATTTGCCGAGATAAGGAACTGGGCAGTTGGTCTGGCTGGTCATGAGGGGTCACTGTCCCCTCCTTAGAAACTGTTGCTAAGCATTGTCTAATTGCTGACCGCTGTCGTAATAAGGCTGATGCTAAAAAATAGACCAGTCCATAAATTGTGTCTTAACTCTCAACTCTATATAAACCGCCGTGATTTGGAGTCAGGGTCCTGCTCAAGACTCCCTTGCGTTGGACGAGACTCGGACCCTAGCTCAGGCTAGCGCTGGCTCGGGCTAGTAATAAGGTTCCTTTGCTTTTGCATGAGCGTGTGTGGACCTGGTCTCCCCTCGACTGGGGATCCGACACTCGGGCACAACAGCACCTCTCCAGAAACTGCCAGAAGGAAGTTTTCCTGAAGTCATACTCGGGGAAGAAGAACATTTATAAATACGACATGCACCAATAAAGGTGGACAAGACTGTGGCCAGCTAGAAACCAGGGCACGAGAGGAAGAATCTAAATCATCAAGGCCACCGAAGAACAGAAGAGCTTTCTTAAGGCATTTGGGGAGAGAAGGTCCCTGAGAGGGAGCAATTTCTGTGGAGTCAAAGGGTGGTAGGGAAAGAGTAAAGGAGGCAATTCTAATTCACGGGAGGTCAAAGTTTCCAGAGAGAGCTTGGGATGAAGAGAAAGGAGAGACTGTGTGTGGCAGAGACAGAGATGGTTTCTCCCTCAGGGTTTTGAGGAACAGATCACTGCACTGGGTCTCACTGCAGAAGGTGTTGTGGAGATTCTGTGGCACAAATTTTAATTCTCAGATTGCAAATTCTGAGCCCCTTGTTGCGAATGCCTTTACCACAGTCTTGTGCTTGTGACGGGGAAAGCTGGACCACTGGGAAACAGCCACTGCCTGGACGTGGCCGAGCCCAGAGATTCTTCCCCTAATGAACCTTTTCACTTAGGACTGGCTCATGCTTACGTTTCCCCTCAGCAAAGAGCATGAAAATTCCAGCAAATTATTTTCTTGGAAATTCTGTTTCTGAATTTGAAGAAAAATGTATCTCGGATTTTTGTAACTCTAATGGTATTTTTAATGGATTTGCTAGTTCTTCTGATGAGATAGTTGATGGGTTACAAAGAGCCTGCTGGGAGGTTTTCCAGGATGTAATATGACTAATTGGCTTGTGACAGGAGCCCAAAAAGGACTCAAAATGCAGGTAATTCGTTGCAGATGAGAAGAGTTTTCTGTCTAAACTCGGAATGGCAGTAAAGCATGTACGAATTGGTGGTGTTGGTACATCAATACTCGGTGAGGGATATACAGTTAGGAAACGGTATTATAGCTGTTTTTAATGAATGGTGGCTCATTACACTCTCAAAAGTCTGAAGAAGTAACACCCTGGAAAAATAGTTTGTAAAGTTTTGGCAAGACTGAGGTTTAGTTGAATTGTGAGGCTGTGTAATTTAAGACATGATTTTTATTAAACCAAGAAAATTAGTTCTGCTCCTGTTCTGGGAGTTGTAAGGACGCATACACTCTCACTTCTTTGCCTTCTATTCAGTAACTCGATGCCCACATCACCAGGATAACTGGATCCATCAACTATTGGTCCAAGTGTGCTCGAAAGCACATTGTTGATGATTTTCAGAGAACCTGCATTTTCCTGCTTTTAAAAACTTTTACATGTGGTAACGTTTCAGATTAGTGCCAAGGGTTATGCTTTCTGTGCGTAGAGGTACGGCCACTCCATCACCACCAGAATGACGAAGACTTTTTCCAGTTATTTTTTGGAGCAAGATGATCTCCCCCAATGCTTCCGGGGAATGGCCCCTTCTTGCTTCCTGGCCAGTAACTCGGGATCGACTGGTTCTTTCTGGGTTGGTCTGTCCCCCAGGTCACTGCTGTCAGTCAGTCAGTCACTGCAGGGAAGTCACTTCTGTTCTAGACTCCCAGGCAGGCAGCGTCATGGCTCCAAGACGATCACTCAGGGCCTAGGTGGGCTCACTGTGTGCTCCCTCACTGACAAGCGTGGCGTTTAGTCTGGGCCTCCAAACCCTGGTCTTCTGCTACCAGTATGTCCTGATGGGGGTCCTCTATGTCCCCTCCACAGCTCACCAAACTTGAGTGATGAGAGAGAGTGGCTGAGGGAACAGGCCTGAGCCCACCCACAAAGTGCTCATCTCCTTCTCACTGGGTTTGCCACTGATTGGTGTAGACCTTAGTTAGCTTACACACTTTCCTTTGCCTGTGTGAACACAATAGCACTTACTTAATACTTAGATTAATACTTACTTACATCGAGATCATTGCATCACTGTCATCCCATGGTTCATTGATTTACTTGAGCAGGCACCAGCCAGTAACGTCTCTATTCGTCCTAGCCCTGAGATTTTAGCAGCCTCTCTTTACTCATCCTTCCTAATGGTGCCGCATTGGAGACTCTTTCAGGGTTAGAGGAATGAGACCCATCATTGTTACTGTTTTTGGCATATCGAATACACCACGGGGAGCTTGCCAGGCTCTGCCGTGCGGGCAGGATTACTCTTGGTAGCTTGCCGGGTTTTCCGAGAGGGATAGTTACTCTCTTTATATATTTTCATACAGTGTATAAGAGAAGATTATTTAAGATCATTTATTTATTCTCAAAAGTAAAGACACTCTTTAAGGTGATCAGATTTCTGCACAGATAGAGCATAGATCACTGTCACTGTATCACTATCATCCCGTTGATCATAGATTTACTCAAGCGGGCACCAGTAACATCTCCATTCATCCCTGTCCTGAGATTTTAGCAGCCTCTTCTTACTCGTCTTTCCCAATGACTGGGGGCTCTTTCAGGGTCAGGGGAATGAGACTGTTATTGTTACTGTTTTGGGTATATTGAATAAGCCATGGGGAGCTTGCCAGGCTCTGCCATGCAGGTGGGATACTCTCGGTAGATTGCCGGACTCTCCGAGAGGCATGTGTGTGTGTGTGTGTGTGTGTGTGTGCGTGCGCGCGCGCATATACCAATATATGGCAGTTCTTCCTTAAATGTAACCTGCTTTCATCCTAAAACCATACTATAACTGAAAATCTCTACTTGATGAGATTTGATTTTATAGAGAAATTCTCAGACACACAATCCAGTAATATTTTCCTCTGAAAGCAGAGAAGCTTTGGGACCAAGGTGCAGTTCAAGGGCAGATGAGCCGTATTAGTCAGGTTTTCCATGTACAAGGCACTCGGTTTATCTCTTTAAGAGCATAGATACGTTTAAATTATTATTATTAGTGGTAATAGTAATAGTACTCCTGAGAACTGAATCCAGGGTCACATATGTCAGGCACATACTGTGTCACTGAGCCTCATCTGCAGTCCTGACATACTTAATTTTATTAGAACATCTTTCCAAGTCTTAAATAGTAGCTGTGCAATTAATTTATTTTATACAATTGCTAAAAAATAAATGCCATTGCATCCTGAATACTCTCTAGCTGATAGACTCTAAGGAAGAATTCCATATACATTAAAGCATTACCAGTATTTGATGTATATACTACTATCCCCCTTTCACAGATGGGAAACTCGATGTGTACCTTGGGGAGATTAAAAGCCACAGCTAGAAGCTGAGTTGAAACCACGCTGTGAGACCTCATTTCCAAGCCTCTGACCTCTACGTGGGGTAGATAATTGGTTGCTTTCATGCCTTGATCACCCTACTGTTGAGCTTTAGTTGTGATGGTGTCCTAGCGAGTTCCATTTTTATGAAAGGCACAGGCTGATGCCTTCATAGAGACTTCATGCATCTGGAAATATGTTCTGTTGATTCCACACATCAAAGACAACTTGGCCACACATGAAGTGGGTGCACTGCATCCTCCTTCCTGAGACCTCGGCATCTCTCTTGGACATTTGTTGTAAAAAAAAAATCCATGATAACTTTGAGGTCTCTTTGTAGTTCTACTCTTCCTACTGCCATCTCTGCCCAAGACTTTCACTGAGTTCTTTTTCTCCCTTTATCATTATTATTTACTAAGCTTTCTTCCCAATCCCTGTAATGCAGTGAATTTTTTCAACTTCAGATATTCTGTCAACTTCAGATATGAAATTCTGGCCAAATAGGGCTGAATGTTTTGATTATTTCACATCTGGGAATTCCAGTCATAGGCAATACTATTTGATGAGTAATAGAAAATGAAAGTAGAGGGGCTGGATCAATAGTACAGCGGGTTGGGCATTTCTTTGCACAGGCCACCTGGGTTCTGTCCCCGGGACCTCAGGTGGTCCTCTGTAGCCTGCGAGGAGTGACGCTTCTGCTGCTGCCTTTCCTCCCGGTACCTCTGAGCCTTCCCTGTGCTGGCGAAAAGACCTTCACGGCCCTCAACCTGGATTCTGTGCTGAGGACAAAGGGGAGGATGACATGGAATAGTTCTAGAAGAAGCCGAGTGGTGTGATTCCTGGGCAAGTTTATAGCTGGAGTCTTTGTAGTTCTTGTGTTAGTGTGTGTGCTGC